>NW_023276369.1:0-77845 GCF_013357705.1 Chelonus insularis | reverse complement strand
ACTCAATTACTATGGAATTAGAGTTTAATTATAACAAAAATCAAGAGATATCTTTTTTTTTCACAATTTGTTTATTAAAATTCATATAATTCTTTCAAAATATCATAATTTGAAATTTAAATAATAATTTTGACTGTTAAAATTATAAAAAATTTGGTGACATTTATTTTTTAGGAACTTCTTTGATAAGAAGCAGGCCAAGTGTTGGATAAGAAATGAGCTAAGATTGCTCCTTGCCAGAATTTTTGAATGATATTATTTATTTTTTTAATACCGCTTTATTATTGACTGACGTAATCTAACAATTGACTCTTTATCTTTAGATTCTTGTATAAATAATCATCATGAATTATGTACATCTACTGAATACTCATAATACCAAACAATCATTCTAAAAAAAAAAAATAACAAAAAAATATATGAATAAAAGTGAGATGAAATATGATAATGAAACCAAGTATTAATACTTTTATTAGGACAAAACAATAATTTTAAAACCATGAACTGATTATTTGTAAAATAATTTTTTTAATCAAGATAAACTTAGCATTAAAAAATTAGTATCATAAAATAAAGATCCAACAAGGAGAATTTAATCCTATATTACCCCTTGAGGAAATTTTAAGGGTGTTAATTACGAAAAGTTTAGCCTTTGCTTGGTTTCGAGTATCCCTACAATTTACTGAGTTATTGAAAAAATTTCTGCTCGACCGCGAAAATCGCTCGAGTAAGTTTACCATTTTAACTTATGGTAGTTAGCGTATGATATAACTAATTATATTAAACGCAATCTTTTTTCTTTTATTCGATTTCTCAAATATTTAATTATTTTTCTTGCTGCCGGATAATTTTTATAATTTCATTCGTAAGCTGCTGGTACACCCGCAGGGTTGTTTTTTCTTGAAAAAATGCTTGAGGTTTCATTTTTCTTTGGATATCAAGCTTATAGACGTCTTTAATTTCCCCACTGGATTGTTCATTTATAAATAATTTTATCGTTCAACAATTTTTCAATCTTACAGCTTCGACAAGTCACGCTATTTGATGAGTTTGCAGTCAAGTGCTTCCCCTTCAAAGAAAGCTTACTGTAAAAATTAAAATTATTTTTAATTTTACGTCAAACCTCGATTGAACTGGTAAGTAATCTAACCTCTATCGAGCAAAGGTTTAATTAGAATCTACCAAAAAATCAGATGAATCTATAACTACGTCTAGATTAACTTTTCTTCATTGACCTACATTATAAGAAAATTAGTTATGCATTGAAAATCTTTTTTTAATTAACTTTTTCTGTAATACGAACCAATTTTCTTTCATTCAATAGATGCATAAATCAATCAATGTTCTATGAAAAGAAGGATTTCAATTTAATGAAGTGAATTCACCAAATAATGAAATAAAATATCTATTACATAATTATTCAGTTGGTAAACAATCAACAAAAAAAGGTTATTGAAAAGACAGTAATGTTTTTACTCTAAAAAAATCTCATGAATATTTTTTTCTGATCAATTTACGTTCAATCTACCATTCAGCTCCACACTGTATTCTTCCATCTCTCTTTTTTGTCTTTCCGGCTTCGTGAATTCTCAAGGTATCTAACCCTTTAATTTGAAATCATGAACTAATCGATTGAACTCGAGGGATTCTTGTTTGACCAATCTTCAAAATTGATAAATTGTTGCAGAAATAAAATTGCTATAAACATTATGAATCAATGATTGGAACTGGTTAAGAAAAAAGGAAAAAAATATTTTTTTGCTGTCAAAAAGTGCAAACGTAGCTCATGGATCTGTCAAAAGTAACAATGACAAATTGAGATTTGTTTTATTAAATTAATAGATTGTAGTTCTGTTTTGGAAAAACAAAAAAACATGTCCAAGAGAGTCTATTGGGATCTAAGTATTTTAACATTGTTGATCCCTAGTGATACATGTTCTTTTCGTACTATTCCTAGTGCTGGGTTCGATGAAACTTATTGAAACATTTTTAACGACAAAATGTTTAACGCAAAATAAAATAATCAATAAAATTCAATGAAAAGTGTATTTGAAGGTAATGGAAGTTGATTTTTAACCCGAGGCAGAATTTAAAATATTTTTTTAACTTCAAAGTCTTCAATTACAATTTCGGAGTTGAAATTTAAATTGCAAGTATATCACCATACATATAATCTAAGCCCATTTTCGACTTTAATTGTGTTATTTCGTCCGTTTTAACAAAGTTGAGGTTAAAAATGGATTTTATAAAACTTATTTTGATTCTCAAAAATGTATCAATGCAATGCAAACAATGTTTTCCAAATTTATGATGACATCATTGTAAATCTTAACTTTTCAAAATGCATTATTTTAATGCGGATAAATATGTTAAATATGACGTCACCCATTTAATTAACATTGTAGTCACTTTTTACACACTTAGAAATGCGTTGAAAGTGAATACAATGTTAATCAAATGGGTGACGTCATATTTAACATATTTATCCGCACTAAAATAACGCATTTTGGAAAACTAAGATTTACAGTAATTGACGACTAAAATAAGATTTTTAGAGCAATCTAAAATATTAAAATCTCCAAAAAGGTTTATGATTCTCAAAGTGGAATTATAGGCAATAACTAGAACGTCAAAGGAATTGAAGATTTTGAAGTTCAAACTGAATTTTAAATTTAGTCTCGAGAATATAATGTAAAATGATGGTCGACTGGTTTGGTGATGTTTGATTTTAGCCTAATAGACGTTATTTCTTAAATCACAAAAGTCTTTACTGTCAATTTAAATCAACTTTCAGTTCATAAAAATTATTTATAGAGTAATTATTCCATTATTATTTTACAATACCACCTGAATGATGAGTGGTCGATTTTAAGTTGTAGGGTAAAGGGAGGTTATTTGGTGATACAGGTAACTTAGTGATAGACTTAAAAGTGTTCCAAAACGTTACCTATGTACGCAGTAACGCAGAATGGTACAACCGGTTCACCACAAAGGTGAACAAGGCGTAAGACAAGACATATTATTACGCGAAATTGTGTGCATATGTAATATTTTAAAACCTTTTTAAAAATCTATCACCGAATAACTTCCCTTTATCCTATGTAAAGGGCAGTAGAAGGCGGTAGAAGTTGACCATTTAACCTGATAATTGCATAGGGTTCCTATTTAAGCACCCTATAAATCTAAGGTAGGTTAAAATAACACACCTTGAGCTATATACTAACTATAAAGCCTTGTAGTCGTTTCTAATACACTTCAAGGTGTGTTAAGATCTATAGTTTGTTTACGGGGTTTAACATTGAACACATGTAGGTATGTGCACTGTAACACACTTTGGATTTACAGTGACAGGACACGACTGGGTCATAACTAAATGATAACATCATTCCATCGTCAATGTTGACTCAATCATGGTCTCGTTGTTCATTCCCATACAGCTAAAAATTCCTTTAACTTTATTAAACTTGTTTTGGATGTTAACATTATTTAGATACTTAGAGAAGCTGTTATGTGTTATTGATATATAGCAGATAAAAAAACTCTGTCATTAGATATAATTGTATTTTAGCGTTTTGTTGCACAATAATATTCCAAATATTTTATTATCATGATGAATTTCCATGTAACCCCATTTTCAATGTAGAAAATTCCTAAAAAACTCATAAAAACAAACTCACTAATTTATAAAACTATTCAACATGTTATCAATCACGCAGCAAGTTATACAAAGGTCATAATGCAAATGTTACACCGACGACACCTTCTTTCAGAAAGTAATAAAGAAAAATGTGCAACCCTACACATGATTTATGCGCATAAATCCGAGATGCATCATCATAATCAATAAATATCACTGCTATTTAATTATACCGTGAAGAAAAAATGATATTAAAGAGGCAGAAAAGAGATTTCATGAAAAAAACTCAACGAAAACTTATATCGTAAAAGTTGGTGGTTGAATACAAGTAAAGTATACAATGTTACACGTCTTGATCAATTTCCTAACTTTCTATTATTATTCTATGATGTTTATTATATAATTTCAGATAGGAATCGTGTGCTGCATAATTTTTCCGGTGCAACGATCTCAGTAAAAGCGTAAAGCTTTATGGAAAGTTCACAGAACACGCACTCTCACAAATGAATCGATTATGCAATGTATTAAAATGCAGCAAAGCTATAGAGGGACTGTTAAACTTTTACAAGTGGGTATTGGAAATAAGAAGAAAAGGTTTTACCATGATTATTATTTGTATAAAAACGTAGATAAGAAATAAATAATTAGATTGCATCAGTCAAATAGATCAGGGAATAGCAGGACGTAGGGAGGAAGGAAATGAGTGTCAAGCGAAACATAGGCTGGGGTGTTAGGATCGATGGGGTTGCAGCACCCTGCAATGAGATGGACCTTGAGATAGTATTTTATTTTATGCCAAGGCTGCCGTCGGGACTTCACATCGGGACATTGCACGGAGTCACGAATAGGTATGTAATTGAAAATCGATATCTGCAGCAGGTTCTCTTCCTTCAGTATGTACCCCCATTCTTCGTGCAACCCCAGCGTCGTAGGCCTGTAGACTGATTCGAATCTCCTCACGTGTTCGTACAACCTCTGCGTTGGCTAAAGTACTGTACATCACGAATGTTTAGTACCGATACAACCCAAGTACTGACAAACATTTTCGTGACAGAAACATTGACCAGCTGTAACTTGGTACTAAATTTTTTTTACAACTATAAAATGATATGAGACTTATGATAATAAATATCTTATAACTATTTTTTTCTCTTTCAATTTTGTTGTCGTATGAACAAGAACTGGTGAGAATAATTGTAAAATCCTCTTTAAAAGATACAAATACGGTGAGCTAAGTGATTAGAAAAAAAAACGAAGTTTATGGAAAATGACAAGTAAATTTTTAAATGATGATTAACTCTTTAAAAACGAATAAACTAGTTCTTTAGAAATATCCAGACAATTCTTATTTTCCTTTACCCACTCACATAGAAAGAATAGATTTTCAGGATATGTTGAAAATATAAATTAAATATATTCAAAAGATAAAAAGATGACATAAAGCTTACCTTTTTCCGTATATGAAATAGGCCTATATCTTACCCTTAATTACTAAGTCCCAAAAATTTGGAAATACTTGTCCCTGTATCTTAGAAATTGCCCAATAGTCCAGTCAATGTGCAGCAGAAAACAGGGTTGATAAAAAATTTCGTGGCACAAGTCGAGACCGAGCTCATTTTATAGAGAAAAATGTGCTGAATTCAATGAACCTATTCCTTGCTAAAGAAGCCAAAAAATTGTTTCCTTATACTTTAAAGAATGTTTTAATCACGAAATTTCGTATTTAAAATGTACATTGACTGGACTAGAATGTATTTCTTATTGACTCAATTGGAATATATTCTGAAGATACTTAACACGTTCTACGATACTAAATAATTAAAGCATGTTTTATGATGATGTGGTGAAATATGCAGCAATTAATAATGTCGATTCATTAGTTAATAGTTTTAATAGTGTGTTTATAGTCGCGTTAATGTACAATTGAGGATCGAATATAGGATGTATATTATAGGGTCAATAAATGATCCCCAATGGTCACCTCTCTCACTGGACTATCCTTGACACCATTAGATGTAGTAGCTGTTCAAATCACTGATGATTAATGCGTAAATAGTAAAAGTTTTTTTTCAAGGTTGGTGATTATTCGAAAGCAACATACGGTAAGTCGTCAGTTATACAAATCAATTAAATGAACTGTCAAATTAATTTTCATCAACTAATTATAGCTTGTGCATGAATATATATATTTTTTATTCATAATGTAATATATTATTATAATTATTATTGCTGCTAAAACTTTGACTTTTTTATCATTATTAAACTAAAACAGTACAGTGATGACATAAAGATGAGTTTTGATGTTCATTTTATTATAATTTAATAAAGTGTAGAAAACTTTTGACAAGACATTCTCTTTTGCAACATTTTTTACATTATTTATAAATGTTAAAGATCTCACAAAAATTTTATTCCTTTGAAAAAAATATTTTCTAATAAAAGTTGAGAAATGAAAATAAATAAATAAATAATTAAAAATAAAAGACAATGTTGTCGAATACAAATAGAAGAAGATATTGAAAAATTAATTTTAGGTTGAATGAATATTTAGCAAACATTATTTTAAAAAGTTTTTCAATTTATACCATTTTATTTAATTATCCGTAAAGAATCTAGCATTAATATGAGATTATCATATAATTTAGTTTATCATTATTATAAGTATTTTATTCAAATTATTTAATTATTACCAATACCAATTATGCTAGAATTAATTGATTCTCCTCTATTTAAAACCCATAAAATTATAAATACAACTTGGGATGAATTTTATTATTAAACCCAAAATAATTCAAACTACATAATAATGATCAAGTTCTTATTAATTATGGATTCAATCCATTAACGTAATTATTATTATTTTCATCACGTTTATTTCAAGATATTGTGTAACTATTCCTTTTTAATCCATCAAATGCTTCTTCTTTAAAAATACACCTTCTAATTAAAAGCAAAATTATATTCAAGAATAATATCCAAATTTCTCAGAATTTCTGCTGATAATGCAAAGCAACATTTGAAAAGTCGTCAGTCATGGAAATCAATTAACCGAGCTGTCAAGTTAATTTTCGTAAACTAATCATAATTTCGTGATTAGCTCTTTAGACGAATAATGCTATAACGATGATGGATGATTATATCGCTTTTGATTTATTCGGATTTATGGGTGATATTAGCATAATTTTAATAACGCAACGATAAGCTAGGCAAGTTCAAGTCGATCGATGTTGACTGAGAAAGTAGTTATTCTCTTTAAGCAGCGTCTTCTGAAAGACCGACGATATAATATTTCTATTTGAATACGTACCATAACACATTCGTCATTTCAATAAGAACATGATATTAAAAAACATATTTACTTTTTTTTTCTTCTACTCAGCTTAGTTCTTTTTAATTTTTTTTTTTTTACTTAGTATGAGACGTCGTATTATAATTTATCGCAGTCTCGCCTTAAGCTTAAACGTATAGCAAGCTCTGAACACGTACGTAATGAGTTAATGTAATAATATACAGAGCTGTTTATCAAATAATCTCAGCGTGAAATGATTTCATTTAAAAACTATCTAATTAGGTAATAACTTGCTATTATTTGCTATAATAAACTCCAGTCAAATAACACAAATTAAATATAAATGAAACAAGCTATTTGTTTTTTTAGAGTAATGATGTATTTAACTAGTGAAATATAAATTATTGAGTTATAATAATTTGACTAGAAATTGGATTGATGATTTAATTATTGATTGTTTGTTGATTATTTACGGTTTTGTACATGATGAAAATCCATTTTACCTCTATATGATAATTTGACGCTGTTCCAATGTAAATATATAATTTAGCAGCAAGTTGACATTTCCTCGACTGTAGACACTGCTCATCATGATTTGCTAATCATTAATACTGATGATTGTTTAAGTGAATTTTCAATATGCAAGGGAAATTGGTCATTTCTGTTCAGACCTTTTTTTATGATCTCTTAATACTCTATATGTAGACGTAAAAATGTGGGAATTTTACATTTGATATTTGTCGTAATATTCAAGTATTTTATTCATAGTCACCATATTGATGTATGATAAGAAACGTGGTTGGTTGTATTAAAATGTTTCCACTAAAAAAATTTTATATCTTAAAAAAATAACAGGAAATAAAAAATGATATTCAATATTTGAATGTTTTTTTTTTCTTATTGATTACATGAAACAATAAAATCAAACAATATTAGATCTTGATAGAAGTAGTGTTTAAACTTTTATTTCTTTTTATACAATATCTCTTCATAATCATAAATAGAACTTGAGAAAAAATAAAAATAATAATGGTTTGATTGGAAGTTACTTTACAATTTATAAATCTAGTAGAAATGAAGTAGAGTAGAGAAAGAATAGACTTTTTATTGGAAATATTTTTCAAGTAATCATGAACTTTCTAAGATCTGAGCAGATTAAAGGAATTAATCAAATTTATTTGAACTTATCAGATTTGATGTAATCTTAAAAATAGCTTGATTAAGTTGAATCTAATCAGATAAGACGAAATTTAAGAAACAGATGAAGATGTTTAGATTCCATTAAATCTGAGTAGGGTCAATTGTGTGTATCACTCTAATCTCGTTTCATTTTATAAAAATTATTCAGACTTAATTGAATACAATCAATAATGAGTTTGTATAGAAAACAATAATTAGGAATATTGAGATCCAGGGGGTTTTCAAGTACATGAAATCAAACTTCAGTATTAGAACTTAATCAGATCCAATCAAGATCATGAATCTTAATGCACATTATCGAGTTGCATATGCTAATAATTTTCAGTAATTAGTAAGTAAAAGTCAATCGATAAATCAATACAGGTTTAAAGTAGATAGATGGAGATGTTTTTGAGATAAAACTTTTGGTAAAATATTCATCAATGTGTGTAGGTATGTTGATGCATTGGTACATGTGTATATTTACTAAAAAAGAAGATCAACATCCTAGTGACCACAATTACATGTATAGAAACTTTACAACTGTAAGTCTACTTACGACCATCACTTTTATTTTCACTATAAGCGTATTATGGATACAACTTTCAGATATTTGCTTTTTTTTAGGGGTTATATATATTTTAATGTGTCCATATGCATAAGTTGTGATATACATATGTCTATGCACACACTATTTATGTCTGGCTGTATTTATTCGTGTCTATTTGTTTGTTTGTAAGCATGCATACATACGTACCAATCTATGTATTTACGTCCGTTTGTCGGTATAAAAGTGAACAAATTTTTTACCGCCAATATCGAGCATGGTTTGGTCGATCTTGTTTGCTCACCTGTTTTTATTCTCTCTATAATGATTACTCGAAACTGATCGAGTTTTAAGTAAAATTTATTAAACCCTTTTTAAGCTGTTCGAAAACAGAAACGAAAGCTTGAGAAGTGGAATGATATGCATCTTGGCTGCTTTATCTTGCCTTGTTTTCGAATGCTAATAACACTTTTTCCAGTTTCATGGTCAGAAAAAAATTAAGTTATCTAAAAAAAAAGTAAGATTTTTATTTTATTTCCTGAACTTACTGTTCTTTTTCGTCGCAGTGATTTCTTTCCATTCAAAAAATGCAATTAAATCTACAAAATCAGGTTATCATGTAGAGCTTTGAAATAAAATCCACATTTACACTTTGGTTGATGGGTTTTTCTGAATTATCTGAGCAAAAAATGATAAAGCGAAAGCTTGGGTAGAATCAGGCATCTCTGGTTAGAGAAAAATTGGCTGATTATACTCAGACTTCGACGTTTTTATCTTCCGGAATTAAGTTACTTTAGAAATGTATTCTTGAGAACTGATTATATTTTTTTGTGCCAAGGAAATTTTTTTAGACGTTCAAGAGACTATAGCTAATCAACTCTGAAGTGTCCAGATAAGAGCTTTTTATTGCAATAAGTGTAAGTAGTGAATAAAATATAAAAGGGTAGTTGTTTTCTTTTTTTATGAAATATTTATTTATCACTAAATATGCAAAGTATATATTATGTACATATACATTAGGCCATACACATAAATAGATAATATTTCATATTTATAGTGAACGCCTAGACGTTGTCTAGAGATGAGCACAAACAATTTTGCTCTTGGAAACACGCAATAATTATTCTACGAGCTTTCTCCTGTCATCTTGTCTAGACAATAAGCCATCCTTATATATATCATTTTTTTTTCGGGGCGCATAAATGCATTTATGTACAAGCGGGATTAAAAGTACAATTATTAATATCAAGTATGTATAGCTTTGTACGATTAACAATATTCCGCCGAAAGCGAAATTTCACCATCAAATGCTTCAACAAAACAGCGCGAGGACGTGAATGCATTAAATATATCCTGAAATATTCCACTTGGATGCAATTATGATATAAATAATGAATTATTTTTCAGACGTATTGTTTCAACGCCAATTTTACATTTATGGGTGTATCTATATTTTCATTTTTATCTTTTTTTTTGTCTTTAATTGATGTATATACATAGAACTTTTATTGAAATATTCTATCGGTTTTAGCGTGTGATATGATGCTGATAAGATAAGTCTAGTGAAAACGTAATTTTTTTGTTACTGCGTCAAAATTTTTACGATATTTAATTCTCTTTATTGACGTCACTCGCTGAGTGGTTTCATCTTTTATTGAGGATTTCTCCTTGTGCCATTTTTTAATCTGCCAATCTGCATACTTTACCGAGGCATTTATGTTTTATTTTATCTCAAATCTCAACTTATCTACCACAGTGATTTTTTTCTTGTTAGTTGCGAATTTTATCTTGGTAGATGTTCTTCCCTCATGACTTTAGCATAAATTTAAGCTCCTTATATATCATATGATATGATGACACAGATCGTCAGCGTCAAATATATCCATTCTTTTTCTTGTCAGAATCATTTTACACTACTTTATTTTCTATTGTTTGATTCTGCCAATACTTTTTCAGACAAAAATAACTCTTTATACATTTTATTATAAGATTTAACATTTTTTTTCTTCAACAATTTTTATAATTCCACCTATAAATAATGCCAAAATTTATTTACATTCTTTCGACTTATTTCAATTGAACATCTACCGAAGATCACAAAGCAGAGTATAGTGGAGTTCAAAAATTATGGATTACAAGAAAATGGTGATTTTCATGTACCTTTCAGAAGATTATTTACCTAAAAAGATACAAAGGTTTGCATGTTTTTTAAAAATGATCAAAATGATTTAATTCTTCATAATTTATGTAATTTTTAAAGTAAGTCGTTTACCTTTGTCTTTCTCTATTAAAGTATGTGAGACTTGTCAATTAATGAAGTTATCGTCCAGTCATGGTTGAGGACAAAACCATTACTGAATGATAACTTCATGCCAGTCTCAATGATGAACCTGTTACATGTTTCTGCTAGGGTTTTTTAGTTTATTTTAGAGGGTTTATCTTGTACCAGAGAACTATCTCACCCTGGTCTCTTCTAATTTTTACTTGAAAAATGAAAGGATAAAAAAAGGAATGTCACAAAAATAATAATATAATAAAGGATGCAGATATTTCGGAGTGTCTTTAGTAGAAAGTAAACCTGGCCCGATGTTAAGTTAAAAATCATTCAAGTAATAAATTTTCAAGTAATAAAGGCTCTAATTATCTAACAAAAATTCCTATCCAGGGAACTAATGTTACTTTCTGGTGGTGTTATTATTTTAACCCTGATAGAAGTTTGCGTGGTAACGCGCCAAGCTAGTTTTCATAGCTTTTATCTTGGCGCTAGCCACGAGATTGCTTGGTTACGCTTATTTTCACCAATAATGAGATTTTTTTAATAAAAGGTTTTCTTTAACTTTGCAGAAATTATAGAACTTATTGTATAAAATTGTTATACATACATTTTTTTTAATTTCATTCAAAAGATAAAGGGATAAGAAAGACCAAAATAGACTTCAAACAAATATTTCGATAATTCGATAAAAATATTTCTTTTATATAAAAAAATCTAAATAATAAACCATTAAAAATAGGTTTTATCTATTGAATGATTGATATTGTAATGAGATTAGGAAAAAATCAATAGAATATTGTTGTCAATAATTTCGAATGTCTTTTAACAATTGTATATTATTTATAACAATTGCAATTTCTAATAGGCAATAAAAAAAGAATTCTACCTATGAAAAAATAAATTTTGTTAATGGATCAGAAAATATTAACAATAGCAGACTAATGAATTCTTTTTTAATAACAAACTCAATTTTTTTATCAATAATACACAATCAAAAAACTACATTTATGGTTATTTCCTATCATATCTTTTTTTCAAATTCATCTAATCCTTAAAAAAGAGATAAAAGGGATTTTAATTATTTAAAATGAATAGCAATTGCAATTGCAAGCAATATGCAATTATGAAAGAGTATGTATTGATCATTTAATTAGTAGAATCTTTAATTACTCAAACATCCAAAAATTTTTATCTGATGGCAATTGCTAGCTCAAGCTTGTTCAATTCTGCAATACTTGACTGATAAAACTATAAAAAACCTACCTAGTTGCGTCACTGAGAAAAATTTTTTTACATTTTACTGAGCAGCCTAGTAAATTTTACTGGGACACTTAGTAAAATGTAAAAAAAAAATTCTCAGAGTAGTTTATACTAGATATATTTCTACCTGGGGAAGATATAATTTTTTCGAAAGCTTTTATAATTTCAACAATTTCTGGTTGGAATAGTTAGAATACACATAAATAATACGTATTATCATTATTAGCTCTATTTTTTATTAAGTGTAACATTCTTTATTTTACCTCCAGCCCCCTACCATTTGTTTATGAGCCAGGAAACATCTTTGGGATGATAATCTCCACTGTAGAAAATGTTGATTTAGATTTTAATTATCAATTTTTACTATTTGTTTATTGTGTATAAATTCTGAAAAAAACACACAAAATCATTCCCAATGGATTTTGACCGAACAAATGTTTCTACTCTCTCAAATTAAATCAGTAAAAACCACTGTGATCACCCCTGATTCAAATCACTAACTATTTACTGATTGTCAGCACCAGTTCAATCGTTCATTCACAGTTGTTTCTACTGATTCAGTTTAAAAGAATAAAATTTTGAAAAATATTTTTTAGAAAATTTATGTACACAACTAACATTAATTTCTACCTCTCAATTTAGTTTCATTATTGACTTTACAAAGTATTGATCTCTTTTGTAAAATTATCACATAGTAAAATGTGTAAATGAAAAAAAAGAGAAGCATGGGAAAGCCCAAACAGTAGAGCATCTGACATGTAACTGAGGGATACAAATTTTATTTGTGATCTTATCAGCAGTCGTTTTTTAAACAGAAAAAATAATAATTTTGGTAAAATAACCAAAGAAATTCGAAGGTAATTACATTTTTTGTTATTAAAGTCTTGTATTGTTGAAAATAATAAGAACAAAATTGGACAATTACTTGTAGTTGGTATCCTGGTTCATTAAAATACGATTATGGAGCAGAAATAAAAGTAATAATGATGAAAAATTTCCATTTTCTTGAAAAGATCCTCCAATGTTGAACTCCACTGTATCTCCTATCTTTGTAAATATTCATTAAGCTGTTGAAATAATAGTAGTATTGTGCTCATAACAATTTATTACTCGATTTACGTCTCGAGTGTAATAAAACCGGACGTGTGTGTGTAAATATATATGTATCGTTAAAAGAACAACGTGAAAGATATATAAGTGGAAACTTAGAGGAAAATCGCTGATCTTTAATAACTCAAACGCATCATACATTCTCATCTGTACAATAACGATTATAATTAATTTCTTAATGACTCCCTCAGTAATTTTTCACAATTTTTCATTATTGGAACATGATTGTCTTTGGTCACGAAACATTCTCCCATATATATGTCGTAATCACTCCTTCAATTTTTTACACATGCTTTCTCTATCTTCACAGCCTTCGTTGTCTTTGTTAAGGCTCCTGGAACACAGAATGGAACCCTTTGTTTTATTCATCAGGATTCAATTCATCACAAGTGTTTGATGTAGTATCATCATTGCTATCAGGAGTGGAAGACAGGGTCCGATGAAACTTGTACGTCCTTGAACTGCAATGAAATTAAATTTTATTCAGTCATTTATTTTTCACAAGTTATGGATAGAACAAAACATATTAGAGAAAAGTAGTTTTTTTTCAATGAGTTATAAATATTTAACAAGTACAGATTAATAAAGACTGTGCTGTCACTAATGAGAAACAGTCGTAAAGAGAACTGATATCGATGTCAAAAATTATACCACCATGCATTGATGAAGAGAGTGAATGACGAGCTACAATGTATGCGTGATTATGTAAAAATCGATTATTAATAAGAAGTGGTAAGTTTTGACGTTTGTTTATTGATTAAGAAAACTATGAGAACGGTTTTGATGTAATGAGTTTGTTTTAGACTTGTTTTAAAGATTGATTTAGTCTTCAGTACTTTATAATATTTTTTGAAGCTTCAAGTTAATAATTATGACTTTTTTTATTATGGGAATAAAGTTTTTGTTCTATATCACACATTTTGTATAGGACAAAGAAATAAAAACAGCGATGGTTTGACTTTTTTTTAGAATGAACTCCCAATAAATCCTTTTGATTCCTGGGATATGTAAATGTACGACACTACTGCCGTATGATAGCACATATTTTAAATTACAAGTGATCATATATGAATGCATTAATATTTTCTGTACTAAAAATCTGACAGTTACGGAAGTTCATATCATTTTTATCATATTCATCATTGATTTTTTTCCTACATCATAGTTTATTTTTTTATATTTATACATTATAATTCTAGACACAAATGGTCCTTATTTATAAATTTATAATGATGAATTCAGAAAAGAAAAAAAAGCAAATTGTCACTATTTTGACACTGTAACTCTAAAGTTGTAATAAAATATTTAAGCTAAAGTTCGTTAATGTTCGAAAATGTAACTTATTAAATCGACTATGTCTCATTATTATAATAAAATACTTTTTAATGTTTAAATAATAGATACCAGTTGAAACCTATTTGAATAATTCATTTTAATTTCTCTTTTCGAGGAAAATTCACACAAACCACATAGAACTTTGATGTTACACTTTCTTTTTTTCTCTCTATTTTTCTTACAAGCACACGTTCTCTTACAATAACATTCGATAATTACTTTCTATATTATTCATAGTCTTTTTAACAAAAAAAAAAACAATGACAAACATGTTTGAATAAAAGTGCGAATATTCAAAGTCAAACAATTATTTAACTGAAATAAAACGTCTGTGTTTTTTATGTCATCAAAGCTTTATATTATTGTTATTTATCAATGATATCTCGCTTTATATATGATGAAAAAAAATTTTTCTACTGTTATTATTCATCTATTTTTTTCCATTTGATAATAGGATTATAACAATTCAATAGCATTGTTTCGTAATATTTAAAAATACTTTATTATAAGAAACTTTTAACGAATATTATTCGATGAGCTTTTATCTATTGTTCACATTTTTAATCCACTATTTAATAATAATCTGATGAATACCATTGAGTAATATATTATTGGATAAAATTGATCCAATATAATCTTTATTTTTATAAACATTAACTAACAAGTAAGATAGAAGCAACTTGATTTTTTTTTAATAATAAATTGCTCATTGAACCGAATTGAACAGTGAATTATTTATTCTTTTGAAAATTTTCAAAATTCTATTTTATAACTCATAATTATATTTATTACAATTATTTTTTAAATGTGTTATTTGCAATAAAAAGATAGTGAAACTTTTATATAAATTAGAATTTGATTGATTAATTTTGTTAAGTCTTAGAAGGAATCTCTCTACTCTCTAAGTAAGTTTCTGAGACTATTTATAGCTAATATCAATAATGAGATCCAACAAGTCTCAACACTTCCATGAATGTTTCATCTATATAATTTCTAAGATGAATATTAAAATGGTATATTTAATTTGATTGACATTCATTCGAATCATATCTACTAAATTTATCAAATGCAATAGTTATTATTTATTAACTATTGAGTGTAATACAGACTATTTTCAATTAGACATCATTCTATTCATTTTAGAAGTAGAAATATTTCTGTTCAACAGTGGATTTTGGGTTGTTGTATTAATTATTTTACTAAGGCACCTTTTAAGTCTCAAGTTTACTTATAAGAACTCAAAATTTACTATCGAATAGAAGAAATATTTTTACATTCAAATTTTGAGACGTGGGCTTGTCACTTTTTGCTCTTAAATTTAGTGAAAAAATTCTCTCTGTGTATAATTTAAAAGAAATAAGTTTTATAAAACAATTTGTTGCCAATTTAATAATTAAGGATGACCAACTATCAAAGGCTATTTGCAAGTACATATCACTCTAGTAGATTTTACACTTCAGATATGAATAAACGTTATTTAATCTAAATTATGGTAATAATCTAAAGTGCGTGACGACTTTCTACTCCCATGTGGTAGCACAAAAATACTATTAACAAAAAAAATCGTGACTTAGCGCTCCCTGTATGAACGTGATGTTAAGCATCCTTTGTTTCCATCGCAATTGGCCGTTTTAACTAGATATAACCCCTGTCAATCATGAGTGGGATCTTGAACGGCGTAGAAACGATTATTTAACAATTTGATCGAAACCAGCACGATTGTTGGCTTTAGAGGAAAATAAATATAAAAAGAAGAAAAAGGACATAATGGAAAATGCGAAAGATGTAACTAGCGTATATATTTTTGTCTATAGATGTCTTCAAGAGATATATACATGTGGAGAAATATATATATATATATATGGAATGATTCGTCTAACGAGAAAATCGAAGATGGTTAAGAGCAATTTCTTTGAGTCGCTCCACAGCTTTTCCGGTTTCTTTATTTTTCTTGTTCGTTTTTCTTTTTTTCCCCTGTGACCACCTGAATCCGTCTCCGATTTGCCGCGAGCTTTCCACACCATCGTCATTCGCACGTACTTGCCTTTCACTACTATTTCTTATCGTAATGTTTTTTGCTTTGTATTTTCTTTCTTATTTCCTGTTTTTTTTCTCACGTTGTTATTTTATTTCTATGATATTTAATGAAAACTGTGATCAAAAATCTTGCATTAAGGATTCAATCTAAGAAAATCCAAATTATATATCAACTACATCATATATTTATTAATCGATTAATTTTTAAACAACACTGAGTCGATTGGTAATTTTGTGTGCAATTAATTTTCATTGGAGAAATGTATGTCGAATTTCTAATGTAAGGAATGATAGATTATTCTACTATGTAACTCGATGGTTTTACATTATTATTGATCTAAATGTGAATTTTGAACTTTCAGTTAATTTAAAACTTGAGCGAAAAAGTTAATAAATATTCGTAGTAGGAACTGTGGATTAATAAATTAAAAGACATACTTTGTCTTGGGGTATTTTCATACGCGGTTAATCCGTTACAAGGCAGCTTGTCGTGACACATTTTCATTAAAGGGTATTTTGTCTGGGTTATTTGAACTCTGGATATTTTAATGTATGCCAGAATTTTCAAGATGTCTGATATTGTGATGATTAAATGAACAAGGTGACTGCAAAATGAATATTGGGAATTTTATAAAAGGTTAATTGAAAATATAAATAAATCTTTTTAGCAAATTATTTTAATAAATTTATCCTGTTAATGTAAAACAAAAAATTCTTTTTCAAAGTGGATAATTACTGTATAATTTTCTTTTATATCTATATTTGACCTCGATACCCTAGAATCCATTTAAACACATACTTATATATGAGTATTATCTCTATGTGGGAAGCGAGACAAATGTATTTTTGATCCAACATTGAGTTAATATAATGAACTGTCATCCATTGATGAATTAGAATTGAGTCAGTTTTGTTTCCTACTAATATTTTTCTGATTGAATTAGTGAATATTCACTAACACTTACTACTAAATTGACTAAATAATTTTATGCTTAAATAAAAGTTAATATTTACTGAATTAATTGAAAAGAACAACGGACAGAATGATTGATACATATATACATATCAAGATGAAACTGATAAATTGTACATATACAGTGTATATGCTGTAAGGGAACAAGACTGACCTTCTGAATTCTTATACAAGGTTTGGCCATCATTCAACTAGTGAATAACCCTTAAAATCAGTTTTAATATTTAGCCCAGACTCAAACATGGAATATAAACACTTAGGATATATAGAACATTGTGGAGAACCTACTTTTTAATAGGAAAACATGAATAGCCATCACTAGCTCCACACTATCAGATCAAGTCTATCATGTTTCAATGTTGGATCAGAACTTGTTAACCGTGCTTTTAGGCTAGAAATATAGAATAGTGATTTTTTTTTCGTATCCATGAGTTACCATCAAACAGAATCTGCTAATATCCTTGTGTTATTTTTCACTATCTAATCTATCTCATTTTAAATCGTTTTAATTGATCGTAAAAATAGTTCAATAATTTCATTCAACTCCATCTAAATGTGTTGCTCAGCAATATGCTAGTCATGCTGTCTGTTAGAGTTGATGTAACGTTCATATCATCTAGATATTTGCATAAAATTACACCACACGTAAGTCTGATGTAGACACATAGTTAGAATCAATGAATTTTTCACCAAAACGAAAATGCAACTCTTTGTTGAATTACTTCCTCTGAAAAAGCTCAACTGTTATCAGAGAAAACAAAAGATTATATTAGATTTACTGTATTATACTTTCCACTATTTTCTGATGTTTATTAAAACTTGGATAATAAGTTACATAGATTTGCTTGTGGGGATAAATAAGTGTTATACCAATACTCCCGTTACTAATCCTCATAACGAAATAGCGAGTTATAGACGTCGAGTAAATTGAATTTACCATCGACGATTGGTGGTTGGAACTAAATTTGACCTGCACTCTCAGTTAGTTCGATAATTAGAGAATCGAAGCGAATAATGAAAAACATCAATATCCAATAAATTTACATCGTTATCAACTTCTTGCCATTTGATTGTTGCTGATTGAAGTAAATATTCGTAAATTGATTACTGACACATAGGTACATATATCAAATGACTTACCTAAAATATTGGTTTCTCTTAAGTCCTCAAAACGTTCAGTAGCTCGTTCACTCGTTCTAACTATTGATACACATCTTTAAAAATTAACAAAAATTTTATTTTAGAACGATTAAGATAAAGTGTAAAGAGAATTTAGAAACTTGTTATTAACCTCACGTTAATCCTTCCAACAGTTAAATGATGTGGACCCACTTCAAGTCGCAAACTTGATACAGTTGATAAGAGATCACGATGGCGGATGATCATTTCAGAGTCTGCTTTCACCTGTAAGAATATTTTTGTTGTAATTAGAAGCTTTTCTCAAAAACTTTGCCCATCATTTACAGCTTTACTTTTATTTTTTTTTGTGAGTAATTATGATCAAAGCATTGCAATTGTATAGAACAAAATTGAAATAACTGCTGCGCGTTAATTGGAACGTTTGCTCAGTAATTTTAATTTAACTTATCTTTGATGATAGTTATAGAGAGTGCTTACTTTAAGTCTTTTAATTACTTCTGCTGAATAAGTATTTTTTTTTATTTATTTGACTATTATAAACCTGCCGATTTATATTTCTAGATTGAAATGTATAATTATAAAAAATAATTTTTAGGTCATCAATTAGAAAAAAATCATTCTATATTTTTCATAGTGCAAATTTAAATTTCAAAATTTTTGAAAATTGTATTAATATATTTTTGTAATTTCATGATAGTAAAATTGATAGTTTTAATTATTTTTTAATTGACGAGAAAGTTTGCAAGTAATTTATTGTTTCATAATTTGATATTTGTTGGGTGATTTAGTTGAAAGTTTAGTTTAATAAAGATGACATTTAAATTATTATCCATATAGAGAAGAATGTAGGATTATGGTCCAATCTTTAATATGGTTCATTCGTTTTTCCCAGAAAAATATTAAAAAGTAACTTTTTCGAAATAAACACAAACTTCAAAAAGTGACAATTGGTGAGACTTCAACAGAGTAAAATGTAATTGAATAAAAACAAAAAGTGATCCATAATTCTACTTTCTTTTTCATATATACGTTTGTGTAGTAACTATTTTTTACATAAAATAATAATTGCATTCAAGAAGTTCCCTAAATGAGATAATAATCTTTTCAATCAACTATTTCCTAATCAATTTTTTCTCTTTAGTAAACATTTTTTATGTCCATTTTCGTTAGTCAATAAACTTCCAAGTAATTCTCTATTAGATATCGAACGACAATTTTTTTTTAACATTAAATTTTTCTATTAACATGGAAAACTTTCTGTGACCTAAATTTTGTAGACTTGTCCAATCGACAAACTTTTTATCCCATAGTTTTTTGCAATAAAAGTAGTTTAATTGTCAATAGCTAATTTTTTCACTCATAGAGTTGAGAATCAATAAAAAAAATTCAATGTATTTTAAATTAATAAATGGATGAAATACCAACCTTGATATCGTTAATAAACCACGTGATTTGTGCTGCTGGATAAGATTTTCCACTTGTGCAATTAAGAGCCAGAATATCACCAGTAGCATATATATTTTCCACGCCTGTGATAGTCGGGCCCTCAGTTGGAGGAGCTGTATGTCAATGAGCATAAAAAAATATTTTCTTTTTTAGTATTTTTTCGCACAATATATCTGGTATAATTTAACGAGAGTATGCTACAATTTTTTCATTACTTCTTCACATTAATTGCTTTGAGTTTGACTCACGCGATGCACTATTGAAACCGGAATCTCAATTAAATAACCACCTGAGGGCATTTTTTTTGTTCTACAATTATCGCACACTAGAAGCCTGTGAGATATAATTATTTTTTTGTATAATTTTGACCACATAAACTTAGTAAAGATTCGAAGGTTGTATTAATATTTCTAAACTAAGTTTGTTATATATAAATCATGGAATGAGTAAGTAATTATTTTAATAATGCTACTTTTATTTCATAAATCAATATCTTATCTGATAGAATTTCAATCTTTAAAAAAAATCAATTGGTTTGCATAATGATAGTAACTTAATCTATTCACGTTTATGAGGGAAAAAATATTTCATTATGGAATAAGTAATTAAAAGATAACAAATCAAAGATAAAGTTTCTGTTATTGAATCGATCAAACTTTGATTCGAAGTTAAGTAAGTAAAATTTTCATTAAAACTTCATTGTAATCGAAATAAACTGAAACATTGCCAAATTTCCTCATAGAAGTTTATTAATTTTTTCGTGAAATCATGTTTGTAGAAAAATATTCTGAAACAATAATTTATCAATTAGATGGAAAAATAATAAAAAAAAGATACTTATAATTGGTTTGAAATGATTGTTTTGTAAAAATAAATAGAAAGTTATTTATGATGTGCCACTTATTGCGACTAACTCACTTAGCAATCTTTGTGATTAGAAGAAAAAATTGCCTCATGTCATGGGAATTTTTAATTATACAGTTAAGCCTCATTTTTTAATCATAACAATTAGGGTCAAGTACAATAAATGTGATTGGTAGGGTAATATAACAGCTAGAATTAATCCCATTTTTATTACTATTTATTTACCTGCTTATTTTTCTTCAATAATAAGGGTAAAAAAGTTGTTGTAATGAATTTGAATTTTTTATCACGATCATAGCCATGTAAATGAAAGTTTAATCAATAATATATCAAAGATAATCATCAGATTGATTCAAAGTTTTATTTTTTATTGAAGTACCAAATTATTGTAATTTTCAATATTTTAATTTTCAAATAAGTATACCATGAAATAGTTGGATTTAATCTAAATCTGTTTTAATTCATCTAGATTTCGATTATAGAATTTTTCAAACTTGATTAGATTTAACTTGATCTGATCATATTCATTTAAATTGAATGCATCTAAATTAGTTCAGAGCTGAGAGTTTGGATCTCGATAGAAATAATATACACCGTTGGTTCAGATATGATTTCACGTAACTAAATACTAATTGCACATGAACTCTCACAGTCTCTTCTATACACCAATGATATTCTAAATATATTTCCTGAATATGTGAATGCAATTTATACTTATGATTAATAGGATAAAGTTTTTACATTAAAAAAAAGTTTACTTTCAATTACACTCTAATGAATTTGAAACTTTCTCATGTTTAGAGTCATGAATAAAAATTCTTAGTCTGAATTTTTGAAATATTTGATTGTCTAATTAATTATTTTATTTTTATGTTCACTTATTGATGATATTGATTTAAAAAAAACATTAATGAAGCATTTTGCTTTTACAACAGCTAGTACTTACAGAATAATACTGTTTTCTGATAGTATCGAAACTTTTTTTTTTAGAGCGACATGAACTTTCTGTAATAACTGTAAATTTTTTGTCAATTGAATCTATTTTAAGAAGATTACATTGTATTACTATTAAAACAGTAAATTTCCATAATGTTCATTACTTTGATTAACTCATTTTTGAAATAAATTTTTTTTCTCAGTAGCCAAACGACAGTATCTACAAGTTTAGATCTATAGATCCCTACAAAAAGCTTGAATTCTAATTACAGTGTACTGATATTTTGATGAATTAATTTATTACTAAAAGAATAATAACCTAATAAATTATATTTGGTTATTATTTTACATAATAATGTGGTATAAAACGAATATATCTCTAGATAAGGAAAAAAATGCCTCGACTGTTCTTTTACGAGGTAGTAAAAAAATTGCCACAAAAGAAAAGAAACTTCTCACAAGAATTGCACTTATGATATAAAAAAAAAAATAAAAATTTGCAACTCTTCTCTTAAAGTTCTTTTTTCAAAAAATTTAATAGAAATATCACCTCAATGGTGGCACTTTCGTTTTTAAGTATTTATTCAATATTGATTGAATTCCAGCATTTTTATTGCTTTACGTAATATTTAAAGGTGTCATGGACAAGTTAGTAAATGATATCATAAAAGTATAATTCTTCTCAATTTGTTGTTTTTTTTTTTTTTTAAAATTTAACATCAGCGAGGTAAACTCGTAAACACGTCACCGATCTCGTGTGGTCACGATGAAGGTAAACGATTTGCTGAGTCACCAAACTTCGATACTTAGTAGCAATAAAAATACATGAAAGAGAAGACAAGTTGGCGATAAGGTTGAACAAATTGCTCACGATCAATAGCTACTGTCGTCCAAGATAATTACTTGGTGATAAAATATTTGTTTTTTTTACCAAATTTCATTTCCTACATCTCTCTAGATCATTTGATTTTTACTCGTTTCAAAGTTTTCTTTTATTTACCAATAACTTCCATGTAGGCTTGCCCATGAGCTGTAGCAAATTGCGGAGCTTCAGCGCTAACTTCGCATTTATATACTCCTGTAGCATCCAAAGTTACTTGCTGTAGTATCACCTTCTGACTATCAGGCTTATGAGGCTGTAAAGATAAAAATAATTGTCCAGACAATTGATTTTATTTTTTTTAAGAGCAAAAATAAGAGGAAAATCATAAAAGTAAAATGCTCGTGACGAGAATTTGTACTTAGAAAGAGCATTGTATGTTAGAAATGAAAAAATATTAACAATAGAAAATAGTTTTTGCTTTAAAATAAATAGAATATAAAAGAAATCTTCGTGCAAAGACTGTGGATATATACAATAATTATTTTAATTGCTGTTTTAAATGCATAAGTCTATTATAAGCGTCCGTATATTGATATATCTTCCTAGAAAATAAACTGCAAAATACTTTATGCAGATAGGCCTCTGGCATAGAACGTTCCTAGATTATGATACAAAAATAAAGAGAAAATGAAGCGGAAAGCTTAGGAATTATGAAGTATAAGCACGCGCACCAGATCTGCAAGATTTTGCAACATATATTGCGCTTGGTTATTTTTTATGTTAGATGGATAATTTATTGTGAACTAGTTTAGAAATAATGGAAATGAAGTCTTTATTATTTTTGTATTAAAATAATTGGATTAAATTTGTTTTTTACGATTTAATTAAAGTTTTATTCTTTCGATAATACGAAGTCTAAGTTTACAAACTTAATTTATTCATAAATTAATAAATAATGAAATGAATTCATAAATTTGAATTTATCTTTTTAATTATAGAAAAAAATCACCCAGTACACTTATTAAATTAAAAAAAGCTTTTTCAAGTTTTTGTTTATTCAAATCCATACATTTTATATATATATGAAAAAATTGTTGCAAGCAAGTTTTATTTTCTATGATTTTTGAAACATTCTTACAAAAAAATTTTTAAATCATTTTTTAAAATTCTTTATTGTCGGAGTTTATAACAAAATTCAACCATTACTTTATATTAGTTTATAATACATCACAATAAAGATTCTCACCGTTATATATATGATATTTAAGTGTTTTAATAATGATGGAACTACGTCTTAGACTAAGTTTATATTACTCTCATAAATGTTCTTATTATTATTTTTTGAAGATAATATTGAGGACTGATTTAAAAGATTATTATGTAGACTAAATACCATTGAAGTTAGTTCATGAGAGTCTTTCAGTCTGTTAGAACATACTTTTTTGAATCTTGTTTTAACTCAATAAAGGAATTTAAAATATAATGCAAAATGAGTTTATTTATTCATAGAAATAAATATCCTTAGCCTAATTTTTCCAACCTTTATTTAGAAAATAAACGAGTTTAACGTAAGTGATATTTAATCAAAATGATTGCCTTTAAGTTCCAGTGATAATCATTGACTTCGAGCGATGAAATTTAATTTCACTTTACCATTTACATGAATAACTTGCACAATTTGAAATATTTTAATTATATTTTCTCTTTTACAGTATAAATTGCTTTACTGAATTCATATTCAATGTTTGGAATAGTTGGACAAATAAGCTAGAAAAATTACATTCTCCGTGATGTGATATTATATTTTTTTCTCTTTTATACTTAGGCTCATCGCTATGACCGGGATTTGGATTATTATTGAACAGGAAAGGAAAGAATGATGATAGAAGAATGTTGGGACCAAGCATATTTCAAGGGTAAGTTTAACATGAATTATGAAAGAAGGTTTTATTAAAAATAACTATGATATAATAGGTGAAAATAATCTATAACAAGTGGCAAATGTCTTTAATTTCTATTAATATTAAGATATTCAATAATAAATAGCACATTAAGTTACTAGGTGTCTCAATAAAAAGCGAGACTGACATATTCTAGGACTGACATTTGGCCATGGTTGATTGGAATGATTTATAAATAAACAAGCCTTACAATCTATTTATAGTATAGAGTTTATGGTAAGAATTAATTATTTAAGCTAGAAGAAATAAAAACATCTAAACTTATCAGAGTAACAAATTTAATTTAAGCTTCAAAATCGTCACTGAACTGAAAATCGATTTTAGACAGTGGGTATTTAATTTTTATCAATCAAATGAATCAGAAAAAAATTAATTATTCTTATATTTGATGGAATGATGATTACTCAGAATTACTTGTATTACAGTGAATAAAATCGCTTTCATTTTTAAATAATGAAATTTGTCAATTTAAGCTTAGAAATAAAGATAAAACTTGACATAGAAGTAATAAAAAAAAAAACTAGTACTCGTAAAGTACTTTGAATAACTCACATAAACGTTGATGCCCTCCACTTCGTAAATGTGTTGGCTTTGATCCGAGTTCACGTACTTGTAAAATTCATCATTATCTTTATACCAAAGCACTGAGTACAGTTGGTCGGATTGCAAATTATACCTGAAATGTAGAAGTTTTAAATTTGTATTTAACATTGATAAAATGATATAGAATTTGGTGTAAATTTCAGGAAGCAATATTAACAAGTATATAATACCCATATACATAGATAACGAACTCAGAGGATAAATGAGGTAACTTATAAGTTACTGATATATTCACGGTCTAGATTCTCTATAGTTTGACGCAACAGTTTCAATAAATTTAAGATGTACTTTAAGCAGTTTGAATCTTACAAGAATTTACACTTCTCACAGTTGAAATTTAGCGGAAAAATTTCTCCATCAACTTCCATAAATTTATAAATCCGAAATAATGGAATAGGAAATATATGCAAGAAACTTTTTAATATTTTATACAATCATTTTAAATAAAATTAAATCGAAGTCTCTCAGCTTTTTTACATAAATACTCCTCCAATCTCTTGAGGTAATCTACTTCTTTTGTGATATAGAGATCTTAGTGGACATCAGCTGCATCCATTTCCATAGGTATTTCCGATTTATGTATTCATGTCTCTTGAAAGTTAGGAATATCGACAGATTGATAATATACAAAATGTTATAAAATGCATTCTTTACATACACATAGAGTGTATTAAATATTCTTCTATGAACTGGTTTATTTTACATAACATGAACCATAAATATATAGAAGGATATGTAACTTCAATCATTCGAATTATTTGTATGCTTAAAGGCAAAAGAAAAGCTAAAAAATACACCATCAGATATTGATGGTATCGTAAAATTACTCATGATTGTATATTAATAAAGAGTATTTCTTTTGAAAATGAAAGAAAAGAATGTTCGTACTCAACTTCAGTGATATATTTTTTTTATCATTTTGGAAAGAGCAAATCTTTGTTTCTGCTATAGTTGCTATTTAAACTATAATTATTGTTTAATTACTGTTTTTTTGCAGATCAAGTTTTTTTGATAACTAATAAAAAGATAATATTTTTGAAAAGTCATCCGAATTAATGGAAATAAATAAATATGTCATTTTAAAAAAATATCTAGATCAGATTATACATAATACCACTGAACTTAGAGTTTAATCTTAAAAAGTCTATGAAGATTGATGAGTTAATTATTAACTTGGAGAATTATTTATTACTGTATTTATTATTTATTGTTTATTACTAAGTAGTCGTAAGGAAAGTTTCATTTAGATTTATACGATGTATTTGTTATCAGCAAACGAGCACTAGTATCTTTGAATCATAATGGAACTAAGAGTTCGAAACTGATATTGTATTTATCCTTGTGAGAATTGAGGTCTGTTGCAAAAGGAATTTAACCACAGTTAGTTACAGCAGGTTTAGTACAATTTAGGCTTGGTACCGTGGGATTGATTTGCATCCGTTGGTTCATTTGTCAGATCATATCCTTAGAGACTTGCGAGACGTTTTGACCCTCTAGAGTCTTCTCTCATCAAGATCTTGTATTCCACGTAGAGTTTCAATGACTATTTTCGGTCGATTCAGTAATTTGCTCGATAAAACGAAAAGTAAGTTTAATAGAAAAGAATTGAAAACTTCGTTTAAATTTTTTTTTTAAATAAATAAAAAAGCTTTGTGAGAATTGAAATAATTTTCAGGAATAAATTACGATTTAAATACTCTAGGTTAATGATGATTTAATAGTTCAAAGTTTTAAAAAAATTCTTGATAAATTATTAAGAACTTTCATTTTAAATTAATTGAATTCAATTAAATACATTTTTCTTTCTTTTTATTTTGGAAATATTAGAAATGTATTCGATGAAGATAAATTATGGCAAACACTAAATTGAATTGATTGAGAAAGCAAGACATAGAAAAAGAACGAATTTTTCTGATCTTAGCATGTAAAGAAGGATTATCATTTATGGTGCTTTTTTCTAGAAATAAGAAGTCATAACTTATTGATTCTATTTCGTATCAGTAATGCTAATAATGATATCCTTTTCAGTAACAGTAATGCTTATCCTTTATACGTGTAAGTTATTTGGCAATTACTTTGCTATATTTTTCTGAAATAAACTTTCTCTTGATACAACAGAACCATTTACATTAACTTTATGCAATCTAGATAATTCTTTACATTCAAGAACATTGCAGAAATATTTACCTTTAATATTATTCTTTTGAACGAAGTCAAGAGTTAATAAATTTATGTATCTTATCAATAAAATACAAGTTATGTGTTATCGATTCTAATTGAAAAAAATGTTTAATCAAATTTGTCTTAACAAAGTTACACAAAAATCTAATAAATTGTTAAAGTTTTGGGAACGAAAAAATGCAAATATTTAAAAACATCAAAGAAAAGTTTAAAATATTTCTTATTTTTCCATCATCTAGTTAGGGTATTGATGAATACAAAATATAAGTAATATATTTATTAAAATAAAATAAATCATCATTATAAAATTGGAAATTCTTTATTGAATGTGTTTAAAGTCAATAAAAAGAAACTTAATAATGTAACACAAATTTTATTTTTAACTTTTTTAAATGTTTTTTTTTTTTATGCCATGGATTGTTATGTATGTAGATCAACACAGAGGAAAGAGGGTCAACTTTTATGACTCTTGGCCTGAGAGAGACTCATGAAGTAAAAGAGAAGAATTACTCCTTCACTTCCTCATGTGACCATTCCAACCACAGAACGTTTCGTAAATTCAAGTTGTTCATTATTCATTTGAATTAATCCTCATACATTGTTGTTGTAATATTATTCTTCTAATTAATAGCATGATAAATATCCTACTTATTATAATAAACATGTAATTTTTTTGTGATTTTATTGTTTCAGTCTTTTATGATAATTTAAATAGTTATCAATTGAATACTATTTAAATCATCATAAAAAATTAAAACAATAAATTACATTCAATTTTGACTGATTTTCAACCAAACTATAATAACAGTCTGACAATAGTTCAAAAATTATCGTGCAATTGAAGATAACCAAACCCGAGTAAAAATGATCAATTTTTTTGGCGCTCTCAAAGGCGGCCTGATTCGAGCCTAAATTAGTTTTCAGGATCACAACGCACCCAGTTTGAGTTAAAATTACTTTTTAGGACCACAAGACGACTAATTTAAGCCGAAAAATATGTTTGAAACTTAAAAAAAGAATTTATTATAAAACCACTGCAAATCCAAGTGCATTCTTGTTATACATCTAAATGTGTTAAATATGACGTTATCCATTTGATTGACATGTAGTCACTTTTAGTGCGTTTCTAGTTGATAAAAAATGGCAACATTCTTAATCAAATGGGTGATGTCATATTTAACACGTTTAGATGTGTAACAAGAATGCACTTGGATTTAGAATCAGTTCTAAGTTGTGTAATTATCTGTTGAATGTAATTGGTCCCACGTCAATATCATTTTTTTGTTCTCGAAATAATCGAGACGAAAATTGAATCCGAACGTACAGACATACAGACGTACGCACATACATGCACAGACGTCCATTTAACAACTATTGTATTTGACTCTTGGGACCTTGAAACGCGAAAATGTGTCAAAATTTGGGATTCAACAAATCAGACTCATTGCGATAACTTCCCACTAAGAAGTTAATAACTTTCATGCTTTCAGATTTATACGTATAACATCTTTCATCAATTAGCCTTTTCCCAACGTAAGCTTCTTAATACTTGTTCATTTATGTAGTAGTTGCCCAAGTCCATCTTTGTATGGAAAATTACTTAATTATAATTTAACAGATCTATCAATACTAGGTTACTCATACTAAAAATTTCTGTATGTTATTTTACCCGAGTAAAAATGATCAATTTTTAGGCACGCCCAAAGGAGGCCCGATTCAAGTCCAAATCATTTTTCAGGCTCACAGAAAATACTTTTAGGCTTGAATTGGGCGCGTTGTGAGCCTGGAAAATAATTTTTGGGCTTGAATTGGGCTCCTTCGAAATTTAGGCTTGTAATGGGCTCGTTTTGGGCACTGAAAATTTCTCGAAGTCAAGATTGGGCTTCAATCGGGTCTGTATTAGACTTATTTATTCTTACTCGGGTAATACATTTTGCAAATACATCATTTTATTAGATTTGTAATGTAATTATAAATTGACGAAACGTCCTTCCTTCAATGATTTCTGATTAGATGAGTGATTTCGGTTCAATTTAAAGCTGAGAAATATGAAATTGAATGAAATTTTGACGAAATACTGAAATGATAGGAAGAAAGCTCGGAATTAGTGGGCAAACTGAAATGAAATATTCTCTTTTGTTTTTTTTTGTCTCTGAAAGCTCGACTAACTCTATTGATAGCAGGTTCCCTAGTTCTGATTTCCGACATGATTTTTATTTAACAGAAGCTTCATCTGTCCATAACATTCAGTGAGATTGTCTTTTTTGAATTTTACTGATTGCACGATGAATAATTCTTTACGCTACTCTTATAATTTTTTACATTTGCACAAACAGAATCATTGATTGAATTGTACATTGAACATAAAAAATCATATAAAATTTTCCTATAATTGGCAATATTTATATATTAATCTATTCAATAGATTTAAGATTAGTAAAAATAAAAAATAAATACGTCTGTGTCTTATTTCAATCGAATTACATATAAAATTAGTTCATATTATATATCAAGTTATTTAAAAACTATTTAATTTTTAATTTAGTTGAATAATTAAGTAAATAAATTATGCAAGTATTATTCATAATTTTGATTTAAAATGAAGCTAGCATAATAATTACATATGTTATATAAGAGAAAAAATATTGTCTTAGTTATTCAAAAGATGTTTATTTTAATAATCGTGCAAGAGAAATGCTACTCTAATTAATTAAAACGATTATTACAAATGTTTATTTATATATTACTAATATATAGAATTTTCATCTCAACAACTGTAAATAAATCATTATGTCTCACAGCTGCTTCATTCGAAATATTTATATAGCCTTCCACGGCTAAGCATAAAATCGCGTAATACAGTACACAGAGAGAATTTTTCCACTAAATGTAAGTGCAAAAGTGACAAGTCCACGTTTCAAAATTTAAAAGTAAAAATATTTCTATTCGATAGTAAATTTTGAGATATTGAAAGCTTACTTGAGACTTAAAGGGTGTCTTAGTAAGAGAATTACTTAAGATAACTCAAAAATTACTTACAACAACCCAAAATTCACTGTTGAACAGAACTATTTTTACTTATAAATTTTGAAACTTGGGCTTGTCATTTTTGCACGTACATTTAGTGAAAAAATTCTCTCCGTTTACAAATTGATGAAATTCTTGTGAGTCTAAGAAAAACTCGTGCGAGTTAAGTAATAAGGAAGACCAGTAACAAATGTTGGTTCAGAGATAAGAAATCGGCACGCAGAAATAATCTTCAATCATTGTTACAGTATTGCAGAGCCGAAAATTCAGAAGCTACAAAAGATAGTTAGTGAATCAACGGCGATGGGAGAAAAATACTCTCAGCGATTTGGAGCATCTGGACATGTGAAATCGTAGAGACAAGTGTGAGTATATATTCTCTGAATATAAAACAATGGAAAGAATGAAGTTGACTGTAAAATGAAAAATGGGTCGGAGCTTAGTTTGTGCCCTGATGGCGCACTTCCCATTAATTAAAATCCTTAATTGTGTCATCTTTTGGTTTTGTTGTTTATAAAAAAAAACACCTGGACTTAATTTGTTCAAACTTCTTTCAGATCTTCTTCACTATATTATTATAGTCGTCTCGTTCTCAGGATTACAAACGTAGTATCGCCTTCGTACTACAACACAACCACACATTCAGAGATAGAAAAAGAGAGCCCTCTATGACTCTCTACCAGCTTCCGGGTAACTCTCATAACGTTTTTTGTGCGCGGCACGGTCACACGTTCAGAGATTCAAGTAAGAAATTTTAATCAAAAAAGAGGAAAAAATGGGAAAAAGTAAAAGAAAACGTGAGCGAGAGGAAGAAAGAGAAGAACGGGAAAAGATTTGGAAAAAGTTAAAAGGATTAGAATCGCTTTTACATAAAATTACAGGGACAATAGTAAGCGAGCAAAACCACTCTGCTAACGAACAATCTTCGAATTCAGGTGAGTGTAAAAAGAAGAGTGGTTGCTTAATGACGATGTGCCCACACGAGTGGTGGGACAGATCGCTCAAGAATTTCAATAGAAAATTCAAAACAATGTGCCCACACGAGTGGTGGGACAGATTGTTCATTTCGAGTAATACTTGCACGAGTGGCAAGGTGTAATTTGGGGTCTACATGGCTTGTTGCAGAGAGTGCAAGCGAGGGAAATGGTACTGGAGATCAGCTAATCAATAATCCAGCCGATAGCTTACCGACCCACCCTGAACCGCAAGATAATTCAAATCTCACGCGACAGGGTACGCTAATGGACACTGAGGAAAGAAATATGGCGGAAACAGAGAAGGTCGATTCATCAACCGAGGTAGATGAGGAGACTCAACATATTTTAGGAAAGGACCCAAGACTTAAAAATACAAATATAGCTTCAATACACCCAGAAGTTGCAGCGAGATGGTCGTCATGGATTCCAGAGGGTCTTGAAAAAGAGATCAAGGAGAATCTCATTGCAGCTTATCCACGAGCTGAAAACGTTCTGTTAGAACCCCAGATTCTGAATGAAGAAGTCGCCGTAATAATGCAACCAGCGGCAAAGAAGCGAGATGAACATGCTGTCGAAACACAGAAATCATTAGGTTCAGCTATGATAGCCCTAGGCCTGGGGATTTCCTTAATATTGAAGGAAAAGGTCATTAAAGATGAGCACAGGAATCTGTTGTTAGAATATGTAAGTGACGCAGGGATGCTAATGGCTGAAACTCATCATCAAATGGCTATTAACAGAAGAGCATTTATTCTGCCAGGATTAGAAAAATCCAGGAAAGATGCTCTCGAAAGATGTCAACTCGACAAATATCTGTTTGGTGAAAAATTAGCGGAAAAAATCCAAACAACGAAAACAATTGAAAAGGCGGCTTCCGAACTTAAGCCTAAGCAAATAATGAAAAAATTTCCCTCGAAATCACAGAATCATTTAAACTGGAAGAACCCATCTTCGAAGAATCTGGGATATTCGAGGATGGGACAGAAGATGTACAATCCCCAAACTCAGAGAATGACGTCCAAGAGAGACTCGAGATATGCGAGCTCTCACAGCAGAACCAAAACAACTCACCGGTCATCGGATCGTCGTCACAAATAGAGGTAACCCACCATGCTGGGAGGTTAGGATCCTTTCTGGAGTCGTGGAAACTGGTCACTGCCAATGAAACTATCATAGGTTATATAGAGGGTTATAAGATCGAGTTTAGAGAAACTCCTTATCAGTCTAAGGAACCTGCGAGTCCTAACCTTATTAAGTTGGATAACTTGACAAATTATAAAATAACAGTAAATAAGTTATTGGAAGTAGGAGCTGTCAGACTTTGTTCTGACATTCAAGGACAGTTTATATCTTCCTATTTTCTAGTGGATAAACCAGATGGAACAAAGAGATTTATAATAAACTTAAAAAATCTCAATGAATTCATAGACACTAGTCATTTTAAGCTAGAAGATATAAAAATAGCTTCAAAACTTATATCACAGGGAGACTACTTGGCTGTAATTGATTTAAAGGATGCATACTTTCTTATACCAATGCATCAGGAGAGTAGAAAATATCTTAGATTTAGGTTCGAAAATAAACTGTACGAATTTGTTTGTTTACCATTTGGTTTATCCACAGCCCCATTCATTTTTACTAAGGTTTTAAGATCTGCACTTAATGTTGCACGAAAGAGGGGTTCACTATTAATTGCATATCTAGATGATATTTTGTGTGTAGGAAACACTTATGAAGAATGTACAAAGAATGTAGAGTCAACAGTGCAGCTTCTTGAGTCTTTAGGATTCATCGTAAATAAGGGAAAAAGTCAATTAATACCTGATAGAGAGTGTAAGTTTTTAGGGTTTTTGATAAACTCAAGTAGTATGACGTTAGAATTGCCAGAGTCAAAGAAACATAATTTATTAGAAAAGATTCAAAAAATAATGTATAAGGAAAAAGTAAAAATCAGATTATTAGCTCAACTTATTGGAAGTTTAGTGGCAGCTTGTCCAGCAATAAAATATGGTTGGCTCTATACAAAGAAGTTAGAGAGAGAGAAGTTTCTGTCGCTGTTGAAGAAGGATGGTAAATATGACTGCGTCATGAGGTTGCCAGAGCATTTGAGAGAGGATTTTGAATGGTGGAAAATAAATATTATGAACTCTAGAAACTCCTTTAAATTACCTAGTTATAAAAGGGTTATTTTTACTGACGCCTCTCTATCAGGTTGGGGAGCTTATTGTGAAGGTACTGGTACTCACGGGTCATGGTCTGTAGAAGAGAAAAAACACCATATAAATTATTTAGAGTTGCTTGCAATATTTTTCGCTTTAAAATCATTCGCTTCGGATCTTTACAATTGTAACATTCTCTTGAGAGTTGATAATACGACTGCAATCTCTTACATAAATCGAATGGGTGGTATTCAACATCAGAATTTAAATATTCTTGCTAGAGAAATTTGGCAGTGGTGTGAACAGAAAAACAATTGGATCTTTGCATCGTATATCCCCTCTCAAGAAAATGAAGATGCCGATCGAGAATCAAGAAAAAACAATGTCGACACTGAATGGGAGATTGGAAACGAATATTTTCGTAAAATAGTTAGAAAATATGGTACACCGGAAATAGATCTTTTCGCGAACAGAATTAATAAAAAATGCGAGGTTTTCTGTTCCTGGTTTCAAGACCCAGAAAGTTTCATCGTAGATGCGTTTACAATCAACTGGCATAACTGGTTTTTCTATGCGTTCCCTCCGTTTGCTATGATTCCTAGGGTCATTCAGAGAATTGTATCTGACAGAGCACGGGGTATATTAGTAGTCCCTTATTGGACCACTCAGGCTTGGTTTCCAGTTTTCGAGACTCTTTTAGTAGAAAAACCTATCGTTTTCAAACCATCTAAAAAACTTTTGTTATCACCTTGCAGATCATTAAATCATCCCTTGCATCAAAAAATGTTTTTGATTGTCGGCAAGCTATCCGGACAGCGTTCGAAAAAAGAGGACTTCCGTCATCAGCCGTAGAGATTGTAATACTATCGCTTGCAGAAGGAACAATAAAACAATATGCTGGTCCAATAAAAGAATGGTTTGGATTTTGCGAAGAAAAGAAGCAAGATCCATATAATATCACAGAAAATAATTTATTAGAATTTTTATCTCACAAGTTTCAAGCAGGAGCAGCTTATGGCTCCCTAAATTCAATGAGAGCAGCAATATCCCTATTATCAGAAAAAAGCCTATCATCCAGTCTATTATTAAATAGATTTTTCAAAGGTGTCTATCGAAATCGTCCTCTAAGGCCGAAGTATGATAAAACCTGGGATCCAAAGATAGTCTTAGATGTGTTAGAAACTTGGTTTCCCTTGGAAAGTTTAAAGTTGTCAAGGTTAACGTTAAAAGTAGCAACCTTGTTAGCATTAGGCACTGCTCATAGAATACAAACGTTGGCACTAATTAAAGTAAGTAAAATCAAAAAAGTAGAAGGAGGATTAGAAATAGAAATTGAAGATTTTACAAAAACATCTAAAAAAGGTGTAAATCAACCATTGCTGTTTTTACCCTATTTTAAAGACAAACCTCAACTATGTATTGCAAGCACAGTAGAAAAATATATTGAGGCTACTAATTCATTAAGAAATAATGTTGACAAACTGCTAATCACTTTTAAGAAACCTTACAAAGAAGCGTCTACTCAAACAATCAGTCGTTGGGTTAAGTCAGTGTTAACAGAAAGTGGTGTTCCAGAAGAATTTACCGCATATTCAACGCGACATGCATCCACATCAACTGCATATAAAAAAGGAATTGACATAAACACAATTAAGTCAACGGCTGGTTGGACGAAATCGTCAGAGGTTTTCGCAAGATTTTACAATAGACCAATTAAAGTATCGAAAAGCATATTCGCTGAAACAGTTTGTCTTCCAGCTAATATAATAAGTTATTAAGTTGAAATACTCTGCCTTCAGTTATAATCTAAGTAAAGTAATGCTGTAAGAAAATATGTAATTGGAAAAATAAATAAATAAAAAATTTTTTACCCAAAAAATTAGGACTCTAAACATCTACGTTTGTAATCCTGAGAACGAGACGACTATAATTGTACGATCAAACGAGCTCGCCGAAGGCGAGCGAAGTTCGATCGAAATTATATAAAGTCTCGTTCGAAAGGATTACATCCCAACCCCTTAAGTTTTAATTGTATAATATAATATTTAAAAGTCCCACCCCAAGTTTATTTATTTTTCATATCTGTAAAAATTATGAGAGTTACCCGGAAGCTGGTAGAGAGTCATAGAGGGCTCTCTTTTTCTATCTCTGAATGTGTGGTTGTGTTGTAGTACGAAGGCGATACTACGTTTGTAATCCTTTCGAACGAGACTTTATATAATTTCGATCGAACTTCGCTCGCCTTCGGCGAGCTCGTTTGATCGTACAATTTTTAAAATGAAATTTGTCCAAAGTCGATATCTTCAGTAGTTCTCGAGATATCGAAAACGAAAAAAAAACCTAACATACGCACGCACACATCTACGTACGTACATACATACATCCATGTTCAAACCTTCTAATATGCTTCTAAATGTTTTAAAACGTGAAAATATGATAAAATTACGAATTTCAAAAATCAACCCCATTACAAAAACTTCCTAATGGGATGTTAATAAAGATTCACTGATTTTGCAGTCAATTTTATTGTCTTCATTGTTATATTAATATTTAATATTTCTTAACATAAAAAATCTTTTTTTTTACAATAAAACAAGGCATTTTTTTTACTCTTAAACGATTTATTTTTCTATAACCAACGCTTCTTCACGGTAATAAAATATTTGTTTACAGCTTAAAAAAAACTTCCGTTTGTTAAAAAATCATTTTGTAATTATTAAATATCTCTTTTATCAGTCTATAAATTGTTGATACCAATTTTATAATTTTATTTCCAAGTCTCGATTAAATTATTTTAATCTTGCTTAATACTATGATAAAATAGACGTCCTGAAATAGGTCATATACACACAAGTTCTTCATTCACGTACTTATCAACCCAGTAGAAGGGTGTTTAACCTTCCAGGTACCTGCGTCATTTATTAATAATCAATTTGACTTTTTTTTATTGCAAGATAGGTTTTCGGAGCATGATACGTCGTGTTAAAGTGAAAACAGTTAGTACAGCGTGATCATTGCCTAAAAATAAAGGACTGGTTCTTGAATTCTACACCACGTTTTATCGGTCAGTTTCTGAGTGGTAAATTGTTTCAGGAAGAGAAGTTAATTTGGAATACTGCAGGTAATTTAGAATGCGGAAGTTTGCGGATAGTACTATCGTCATCTGTATTTTAGTGAAACCCAATTTTAAAGTAGTTTCTGATCATTAATGTCTATGCTTATCATTACTATAACCAGTGAATTTATCATTTTTCCAATATTCCAATCAAAGATTTCAATGAATCTTATTTATATGATTCATGTTTATTTTCTTTCACGTAAAAGATTAACTTAATTCACTCAACACCAATAAATTCACAATTTTATCAGCAAAACATGAGAGTTAATTCTCAGCATAATGAAACTATTCTGTCAAACAATATAAAATTTATAATAATTTGATATGTTATCTTTGAAAAATGTGTTCGCAACTATTTTTATATTGAGTCAGCTTCTTATTTTCCTCAAATGTGCGACCTCTGACTTTTCGTTGCAGTATATACAAAGTGCTGACACTGCACCGATTACATCTACGTACATTATATTTACTTTCTCTACATCAGGTACATAATAAAAATGTCTGGTGGAATTTTAAAAAATAAATTCAACATTCTAGAAATAAAAGTTTGATCTATCCAATTTTCACGAAAATTTCTTTCTTTTTTTTTTAATAAAAAAAAACTTTTCGCTGACTAACTGTTTTTCCTGTATCTCTTTACGCCTGTCTCGTTGGCACTTGAGTTTCTCCAACGAGCCGGCGGCAACATTTCGATCTTTGAAGATTAAACGCAAAGAAATGAGATGGGGGTTTGACAGAACGTGCACAAATAACGGTGAGAAAGAGAAGCTTTTACTTTTCTCGATTTTGCAGAACTCTTGAAAATGTGCAAGCGTAGCGCACTAGTAAAACGAGTCATGGTTTAAGGGAATTATAGCTAAGCTGATGAAGAGAGTGATTATATTTTTGTGTAGGAAATTCCACTTGTAAAAATACTCTCTTGTTGTATATTTATATTTAGATACTGTTATTATAAACAGTGGATTGTATTTCAATTAGTTTTTAATGGAATATAAGGGTTTAGAAATGGAAACTAGTTTCTTTATTGTAAATAAAATCTCACTGATGAGAGTAGATTATAATTTAGAAAAACAGTAGGCTACTTATTTGTAGAATATATATAGATATATTGTGATAGAAAATTACATTTTTACATTTCATGAAATCATGTTTAAAAAAGAAAACTAGATTTTGAAGTTTTGGGATGTAGTTGGATAAAAAATTCTAATTTCAGTGTGGAGAAGAGATTTAGCTAATGATAACATCTTGGATGTTTTAAGAAGCTCAGTCATCAGATTATAAACTTAGTCGTAATGTCACATAAATTTTCAATTAGACCATGCATTTTCAAGCCCAAAGTTTTCTCGATTTAATGTTTCATTAAGCTAAGGAATTCTATCACAAAAGTTTGCTGATTTCTAATTTCTTATTTGACAATAGTGTAGAAGAAGTATCATCCGTATTTTAAGTCATTGTTAGCTCGACATAACTAATATAATTGGAAAGTATGATTAAGAAAAAACTTTAGATAAACAGCAAATAAATTTTATTGTTATGTTTTTTTTACGGAGAAGGTAAGTACTCTTTGGATCATTTATGTAAATAGAATCAGCTTAGAAAAAGGTTGCTAGCAGAAAAAAAGAGATGAATAAATAAATATGTAATTTGGTCGTGTCTGACTTAAGAAAAATTATACTACTTAAAAGAGAAATAAAAATCAATGGAAACATTTTCTAGTTATAAAAATAATTTGTACAATAAATTGAATAAAAAAGGTAAATAATTTTTATGTGGATAAATCTAAAAAAGGGGGAAAATTTATTTTCAAATAATGATAAAGAATTCAAAAGTTTGTTAGGACTTATCCATGCATGATAATTCGTTGAATGATACAATTACAATGGTAAAATAATAAAAAAAATGCACAGTTTCGATTACTACATAATATCAAGTGAGTTTTATGAAAAAAATTTTTTTAACAGTCATGACAAAAGTGCACTGAGTTTTCATATTTATTTTGAAAATAAAATCACAAAACAAATTCTAAATGCTACAAATGTAAAAAAATATCGAAAAATGCATCACTGGTCAAAATATCCAGACATATGTGTACTATTCGTAACGTAAACTTTTATTTATTCGAAAAATTCACATAACTGAACAAAATTGCTTTACACATGATATTTTGTTTCACGTGAAATTACCGATTCCCTAAGTAAATTAAAATTATGATAAACTTTTATGACATTTGAATTTATTCAATATGATGTTGAGAGATAATTTCCCTTTCAAGCATCGAAAAATATGCATTTCCGGAACTTTTTTCGCTAAAGAATTAACTGAAACATTTGCTATTTTCAAACAGGATATTCATTCATTCATAGAGCCTATATTCATTCGATTTTATTACTAAATGTCCATTACAATAGACGAATTATATTCACCTTTGTTAACTTTTATAAGAAGTTTTATCTATATTTTTCATTAATAATTATCAGTAGATAAACAAATGTAAAAAGAAAATTAATATTAGAAAAAATATAATAGGGATTTCCATCGAAATCAATCCAAATAATTTGAAAGATATATCCGAATATTGTGATTAAAAAAAAAGTTGTTGGCTATTATTTCAACTCAAGTCAACTAAAAAATGAATCAGAATTATTAACGAGATTGAAAAATCGAATGAAATGGACTATCATATATAAAATTCAGTTACTAGCCATCGAGTAGTAATGTTTACTAGCGTGGAAAATATACTCCGGAATGTAATATAAATTTAGAAGAAAAATTGGCCTCGGTGAAAAATAACTTTATTACTACACAGACAATAATATCACTTTACATTGACTGCATGCATAAGATGTAGTTTTAACAACGTACGTACAACTACTAAACAAACCTTTGAACAATTGTTTTTCTCAACGATTCGTGCAATTTCGACCTCCAACACAACTTACACTTTCGTTCTTTTTCAGGTCAGACTATTTTATGATATGAGCTGTACAGATTTATAACTTGAAATTAATTTTAGGAGAGTTGATCATTTCTAATTCTTTAACAATCGATTTCAACATTATACATAAGTTTCATAGCTCCTTAATGTTTAATAATGTAGTTAATCAACTCATATTTTTAAAAAAAAATTATAAATTATGAGAGTTATATTGAAATAATCTATCATAATAATTATCGTTTTAATCTAATAAAAAGAGGTCTGGATGAAAATTGGATTGTCAACACTGCCAATCTTTAATTAAATTTTTGCAAACTTTATTGGGTCATCTTTATATAATTGTCCGTCAAATAAAAATTCGAGCAGTGTCAATACATCATCATTTTTTCTTAGAATAATTAGGAGGAAAAAAAGCTCATAAACAAACACACGTAAGTCCCTAGAAATATTCCTTTAAAAATGATGCATTCCGATTTAAAGGTCCTTAATGTAGAGATATATTGAAATTTTTGATTAATAAAAATGGGTCCTTTACAACTTCCTGTAAATTTATAAATGAAAGTTTATAAATAAAAACAATCATGCTCCAATCTTTCTAGGCATAAAAACGATCTTATAAATTTGAATAACTTTACACAGACTAGATTTTTGTGCCTGGAAATATTGAAGAACCAAAATGATAAAATTTTGAGGATCAGGGGTTAAATTTATGGTATCATATTGTGAAATAAGAATAAAATTATAGCTTGAGAAAAAATTTTAACAAATCAGTTAAGAGTTGCTAACAAGAAATTCAGTCGTTTGTCAATTAGCATAAAAAATGGAGACATGCATCCTCAAACAACTAGGGACCATGGGAATCTTTCTTATGTTATTCTTTCAGTGTGCAATTATTTTACAAAATAATATTACGTAATATATGTTATGTTTCTGACGTACACTTAGTTTTAAATAATATTTTTTCATCAAACTGGATCGATCCTCATCAGCACTTATCTAAAAATCAATAATCCTAATTGAAGCCTGATTAATTATTGCGTATTAGGATACGTCCTAATTGCAACAGTTGGACTTTGGCCATCAGTTGATCAATTGTATTAAAATTCCATCAAAAAATTGAAATGAAAATAAAATGGCTTAATACATAGACGATAAATACAAAGTAAGAGAATGTAATTAGAACAAATGAATTTGAGTCAGTTTGAATTTGATGCTCAAACAAATATACAGACTTGTTTCTTCAAAAATACGGTGTACCCTTATTTTTTAATCTTCAATAATTCTTCGAGTACCTAAACCTCATTAGAACTCACACCTCAATATAAATAACGATTGAAATGACCACTAGTCCCAGTTTCTCATCAAGTCACCATCAGCCTCCAAGAACCTATCTTTTCGTAAATGAAGTTGCTCCACTGTCAACATCTCCTTATTTTAACGTGGCTATATAATAAACAATTCATTTTGAAGTTATAAGTCAACTGAATCCTCGTCTAAACTTTGGTAAAATGAATAAATTAAATATACATAAGTTGAGCCTTATAAATTCGATTGCTTTATTTATCGCAACATTGAGCGCATTAAATATAATATATAATTAAATATTGAATTCCTTGGAACGTTTTATGAGGTTGTTAAAATATAGGCAAGTGGTAGTAGTAGCAAAAGTGTAATCGAAAAAGCTTAAACGTGCGGCTCAACTCTTACAAAATTTATGATGACTGTTACTTTATTTATTTCGTGTGCTGTTGCTCAGGATTCAATTTAGTTTAGTATACTCGGTAGCATTAGAGCCTTTACTTTACCCAGCACCATTGAAATAGATACTCGATTCGCTTTGCATCCAAACAGTAACGTGAGTATAAATAGAACAAGAGGGAGAAAGAGAAAGAGTTGCTTGATTAGGCGTGACATCCGATGTGGGTTGTTATTCCTGTCGTACGTGAGTCGTGAAACACGTTGACAGAATGTTCAAAGAATGGAACGATCTAGAGTTTATGAGTCAAAATGTGCCATGCCATGTTGCAATCATTGATTCCATTACATTATGGATCTGGTATTATTGTAGTATGAAATTTAGCACATTTATAACAATGTATATCACAGTTGGTGATTTAAAATTGAAACAACTTTGCCATTACATCATATTAATAGAATTATTAAGCTCCGAGAGAAAATACAAAATAGAATTTTGCCTTCACGCTTGATAGGATTAGAATGTTCACCAAATAGCAGGCGTAATAATTCTCAGTAAGTTGGTAAATTGGAATATAAATAATTGAGTGATTTTTGTCTGGAAAGTCAGGAAAAGTGGGAGTGTAGGTACAGGCAAAAATAATACCTTGCGTACTGATTTGTGTGAACATACAAAATGCCTGGTATGAATAGATACAGTATACGTAGTTATGTCTCAATAACTCACCTACAAACTAGATGTGCACTTTCACCTCTGAAGATATATGGTGGCACGTCTACGGAGTGCAACTCTAGTGTGGTTACTGAAACATAGAAATAGCAAATAAAAGCACGTTAAAAGATACTCAAATAATAGATATGTAAACTAAACATATTTTACGTTTGTAAAATATTACAAATTTTTAGCACAAAATGATGGAATTTTATGTCTATCACTATTCTACATCACTTCATAAATATTGAAGAAAATAGAAAAAAAAAAGGAATCGTGAGTCGTTTTAGCTTTGATAGTATAGGTCTCTTGTAAAGTTAACTTTAGTCTTAAATCCGTTTTCACACTTTGTGAAATAAACTAGAAAGGTTTGATAAATTGTTTCATTCAAAATCTAATCAGATTGCTTTGAAATGCATCTCAGGAAATCAGCTAACAAATAAAATCAATTGGAACATTTTAAGAGATATTGTTGATAAAAGTTGTCCATGTTTGTGACAAAAGTTTTCAATTTAATTTACAGTAGAAGAAGTGAGATTATTTTTTTATCATTTAAAAATCGAGGGTAAAAAAATTTACTTAAATACCCTGAAAGCAATTTAATGGATCCAAATTTAATCAGATTCAAGTTACCGTGAAATGCATCAAAAAATTGGTCATTGAAAGCATTGAAGCCTTTTGTGAGCCATTGTTCGATTCAATGATTTTAGATTATTTAGTATGTAATAAAAATTTTATCGATTATGTTTCAAAAAATAAATTGACCTTTTTGTATATAGCTACTTGGTCGATTTGTCTCGCAGTGATTGAAGTCTGATTAAACTTTCAAAGAAATTCGTTCGATGGTTTTTAAATATTTTAAGTATGACTTGATGAGTTTTAATTCAACTTTCATCAAATATAAGTCAATTTAGAATAAATAAAAAATATTGTAAAAAACGAAGTTGATAATTTATTCTGGTCCAAATTTGAGTTCAAATTGATTAAGCATTATTTTAAATATTTGAAACAAAAATAGAAATTGATGAAAAAATTTTTTAATTGTTGCTAAAATACAGTGTGGCGTAGAGAAACCTTGAATATTTTTTTACAAGATTTCATTGAATTTCGATCAATTATGGAAACGAGTTTTTTAATTTTTCTATTCTAATCGAGAGAAGGTTCGATTAATTGATTTTTAATCTCTCGAGCAGGAATTTGTGTAGTCTTTAATTTAATTTAGATTCCGTGCTGGTATAAATGAGGTTTAAAAAGACTTTGATGAATAAGGATATAAAATGTACCCACTTATTTTGAGTAAAGCTCAATTATCATAAATGGAATAATAATACAATATTTAAAATTCGATAATTTTAAACTTTTTCTAAATTATGCTGCAGATAAAAATCTCCAATAATTAATCAGAAAATGAATATTTACATTAGATGATTAAAACAAAATTTCGACGATTTAGTTTATTTTTTTTATGATGAGGACATTTGTAGAACTTGAATAAGTTACAATTTTCAAAAAATCTTCTATTAAAATTTTTTAGATTTTATTGCTTATTAATTTTTTCGAAGAATTATGTAAAAATTTGTCGTAACTAAAAAGATCTAACATAAAATTATTTATACGTTGTTTGTTACAGATGTTAGTAATGTTTGCACTCAGTAAACTAAACAAATATGTTCTAAACAACGTTTCTAGTATGTATCTATAGATTCGAGTTACATATAATCAATTGGAAAAAGCATTAAATTAAGAGAAACAAAAACCATCATGAAAAGATTGTTTCTACACTATAAATTTTCAAGGAGATTCAAAGATTTGCAAATTTTTATGCATCAAACAATTAAGAAGTAAATTTTAAAATTTTATTTGCTGTTGGCAATTCAATTCATTTACAAAAAAATTATTTAAATCAAAAATACCATAAATAAATTAGAAAAACTACTTTTCATATCAAGTAGTTGATATAAAAATAAGTAATTATTCGAAAAAAAAGATTTGTTATTTAAAGGCAACTTTTAATTAAAACAAGAATAATGAGATTGCAAGACTCTAAGAGTTAACTGTAAAAAATGGCAAGATTAAATCTATCATAATTTTTTCAAAATAGAGCCTCGGCCAAACACATTCAATCATTTTTAATGTTCCTTCGTTTATTTTTCATAGTTCAACTTCTAAACAATCACCTTCCTTATTTTTTTCTTCTCCGAATAAACCTTACGTTGAAAAAAAATATTACAACACATCACGTTATAGTTATTAGTAGCAAATTTAATCTGATTTTGTCTTATGCAACTCAAAGTAAAGCTTAGGAGGCCGAACTCGTGTCGCCCTGACCCTTGACCCTCTTGGAGTCACAAAGGAAGTATTCGGAGGGGAACACTTCCCTTAGCCATTGCATGACCACTCGACCTCCTATTATATGGTCACGCCAAATACGAACGCCCTCCTTCATAGGCCAGCTAGAAAATCGATTTATGTTTTTTTTTGCCACTTAAGGGATTCATTGTAAGCTAGCATCTCCTATGATTTTAATAAACATCCTGAAGCCTACTTATTTTTCTAAAAATGACTCCACTATATGGTGGATATACTTAAACAATACATAAGAGTTGGTCGATAAGTTTACTTTATGTAAAAGAGATTTAAATATAAGACTAAAGCAAACTTTATATTCGGACAAGGTTTTAACGTGGAAAGCTTAATACAACGTACAAAATTTACGTTGTAAGTTAGTCATTCCAACTCCTGGAGGACTCGTAAATTATGCCGTAGAATTATCGATCGCCTCAATACCATAGTAGGTAAGTTTTCTCTCTCTCTCTATTTCTAGTCTAAACAAGTCGGAGATGTTTCTACTTAGCTGAGCTTTTCTCGAATAAAGACGAATACAATAAAAGGTACTGATTCACCTGCAGAACAAAAGTTTTATAGTAAAACATACAAGGATTTATCTCTCAAAAAGATATTTTCGAGGAGAAAATGAGAAAACTATACATGCACTATATACTTTGCAGTATTTTCATTAGAAAACTTTCTGATAAAATTATTGTGCGGAAAATTAAAAATTTTTTAACTTTCAACAATAGTTGATATAGTTAATATATTAAACAATAACTACATTTATAGAGTTATTTTATAATTGTAACTCTACGAGTCAGTTGCAATCTATATGTAAAACTTTTACCGTTGGTAAGTACATAAATGCACTTGGGGCGGACGAATTAAAGGGAAGAACGCAGTAAAAGTTTTTATGGGCCTCAGGACGATGCGATGCTCACGTTCGCTAGGAAAGGCGGATATGCATAGTCGCCTATTAAAAATTCTCAAACACTTTCGCGAAATAACGTTGCGTGCGCCAATATTAAATATTTAATATGAATGCATAGAACGCAGGTTTCAACGCAGGTCGTTATAAACAGAAACTAGTTATGGAATGTATATTTATGTATATGTACATGTATGGTACATGTATATATAAATTTTATACATGAATACAACTTTTTTCCACCACTGAAAACGTACAGTCATTTATCGTACTTCATTAACATTTATCACGTAATGTTATTCGCTTTTTACTCTAGCCGTAAAAAAATTTCAATCTACTCGGGTGTATTATTCTTGACATTAGTTACCTCAAAGTTTTGATAAGATTAATGATATCAGATTTAAATTTAGCGAATATGAATTATAATAAATTGCTATGCCCAGAGTTAAGTTTCGTTGGCAACTTCTGCTCACCAGTGTGTCACATCGGAGAGTATTATTTATGCATTAACTGGGCAGTGAAGGTAGACCTAAAAAATATATTCCAGCTTCAATGAGGAATGATAGAATAATTGTCAATGATAATCGAAGCTTAATTATGAAATAAATGGGAAACCTATCCCAAAGGATTAATTTAGTTAATCAATCATAATGTTTAATATTATTTTTGATTTGTCAATAGTTTCATATAAAATCTTAATTGTTGAGCTGATGTCCTTAAGGTTGATAGAATGCTAGACTAGAATAAAAACTACATCAACTGATCATGCTAATTTTTTATTTTCTTTCATGTACAATAATTGTACTTCAAAGGTCTAAAAATTGTCTAAGCTATTAGTGTAATACTTAGATAGAACAAAAAGATAAATCATTGAATAAACAAAGTAACTATCAAACTTGTAATAAAATAAATTCAATTAAAGTCAATGCGATCCATAACTTATGATGATTAAGTAAGATTTATTATTGAATAAAAAAGGTTAAATAAAATAACCAATTCTGATGCAGTTGCTTCAATGTATTTCACAGTTAAAATTTTTTGAACATCATTTTAATGGTTGTTAATATTATTTTCAGACTCTAGTACATTAATAATTTTGTTCGAAAGGCGTGAAACATTTCAATTGAAATTTATTATTTTCTTTAAATCATTTTACTATCAACAACAAATAATGAATCATATTCACTGTAAATTGTAGTGTTTCAATTCAAAACACTAAGTGTAATACTACAATTTGCAGTGATTTAACAGACCGAGCAAAAAAAAGATAATTTTTTATGAATTTTTTACAAAATATTCGTAGTTCTGCTTTTAACAATTAGATTGTTCTCGGTGGAAACATTTTTTAAGCTCTGTTAACAAATCATTTTTTTTCAACAAGAAATCATTATTTTTATTATGATGCAATAAAATGAATAACGGACGAAGTTTGTATACTTTAATATTCACTCAATCGAATTAAAAAGCTTGAGTTAATGGATCATTGAAAATCATATATCAAAAGATCAATAGTAAGTAAACTTTAATTAAAAGTATTCATTTAATATTTTATCCACAGAAGAACCTTTTGTTCTAAAAAGCATTTTAACAACATGTGTTTGTGCGCAATACATTAATAGCAAGAAAATTATTCTTATACCTTTTAGGTAATAGTTTATGAAAGCTTTAATCTATTATAGATGCCTTTTCTCACAACTCATAGGTATTAGTGAATAATCAAGAGATCACAAGCCATCTACTGTAAAAAAGTAAAGAAAATTGATTGAATAAAAGATTTATTAATTAAAGCCTATAATCTATTAAAATTGTCGACATGAAATATGTTTTTAATGCTCTCAAATATTCGATAATTATCGGTAACTGACTGTTAAAATTTATTGAATTTCAATAAAATATATTTCATAAATTTCAATTAATTTATTTTTAGTACGAGGTATACTAGAATAGTTTTAAAAAAAGATGACAAGTTCGTTTCACTTAATCATTCATTCAATCTGAAGATTTTTACTTTTAATAAACGAGGTAAAGAGCAAAAAAGATTATTTTCACAACTTTAAAAATCATAAAAAAATTCATTTGATTAAAATACAATTTTTATTTTACATAAAGTGCATAATAAATTTGAAAAAGCAACTTTGCTATTCAACTTTTGTATTTTGTTTTCAAACAAGATTAACAATAAACGAGAATAAATTTCGAATGATTTTATTTAGTACGGAGATTTGACAAGATTGAAAACAAAATAATAATTTTTATGAAATTTACTTCACAATAGTAAAGCTATTTTTGATAAATTTATAAAATTGAAGGCTGTATATCAATAACAGTAATGTTATAATGAAAATATATTTTGGAAAATGGAAATTGTAGTATTATATGAATATTTCAATTTCACCAACAGTCGCAATGAAGCAAAACTGATACGAATGGTATTGGATTGATGAGAATTATTTTTATCGAACAATTATTTTAAAATTATCAAAAATTTCAAAAAATATCCACTTTTAAGCTCCATTTTCTATTGCATCATTATTGTAGAAATAATTTGAAAAAATTTTTTTTCCATCAAAGTTAACTCATCCCTTTACTTTTTCCTGCATTCAAGAATTTCTCAAAGTAGAATAAATCAATTACGTTCTGACTCACCACGTTAACTACAATATTAATATACATTTCCAGCAAATAACAGTAAAAAACAGCGAAAAGACAAACTATTAAATAAAAAAACCATAAGCAACAGTACTTTTATGCATACAAGTAAAAAAAAAAATAGTTAAAATAGATAGTTAAAAAAGTTTTTTTATAAGCTTATGTGAAAGTTTTACTATTCTTTACGTTGGCTAAAACACTCCATCCATTTACTGCTCTCAAAAATATTTTTTCAACACTAACGACTCTAACTTTTTCCCCTACAACTACATGAATATTATGATATTTTTATTACACGATTTGAAGCATGACTAATGAGATTATAAAAATATTTTCAATAAAAAATAGTTGTCGGCTTTAATTAACAGGTTCTCTCCTTTTGTCACTAATTCTAGCATCTATGATAGCTAATTGCCAGGACCAGTAGCAAAACCGACGTCAGTGAGATAGGTCATGAGGCTTTTCACTCACGTGTCATAGTCATGAGCAAAATAACTAGGTGGTTTATGAATGTGGCACTATGATTAACTTGAAAGTTTGATAAAATGGTTTTGTCAAGTCAAGAGAAAACAATTTAAATATTAAAACTAGTAACAGGAATATGAGAATTGTCATTAAAGTCAGTAGACATATCTTGTGTAATATGATTGTTGTCTCTCGATAAAGCTTTATTTTATTACGAAAAAAATGTCGAGTAGAAAATATCGTTGTTCTGATAGATCTATTTTGACGAGAAAGCCAGTGACAGATGTGATAGTCGTGACGAATAAACGGTGCTTGTATCACTACAGTATCACACAGCATTGCGGGTACTGTCGAGGTTTGTTCTGTATCTAAAGCAGGATTTCATTCGTAAATCTTCAACCGTGGGCTGCAAGCAGAACGAATCGCCGATTCTCGTTTTACTTCACCAACCTTTTACCTCTGTGTACTTGGATACCCTAGATGCCATCTCGTCAGCTTCAGTTCTTTTACTCTTGTTTCTTCGACCATACACTTTTTTCTTTTTACTAGAATTTAGTCTGACGTGACCTATTGGCCTGCCGTTAGTTCAAAGTTCACCACACTTTCTGATTTTTTCCCCTATTCATTCCAATGTCCTCTGTAGTTAGATAAATTTCCTTTCCAAGATATATCGAATTTATCATAGATTTTTCGATGTTTTATTTAAATGCTGACCTTATTTGCGATTAATATATCACTAACAGCTTCGACTAATGTATACTAAGGTCTTTTTTACCCGTTTTTTTGTCTGGAGTAAAGAGACCGATAGATAGACATGTTTTAAACAAAGGATAAATAGCTGTAATTGAGGTAATAAATTGGTATTTGCATGAAAGCAATTATACTGGAATTGTGGTCGAAAATATTTTTAACGTTAATTATACTGAGTTAAAGAAAAAACATGTGATGTAAAGAATGATTACAATCTAACACAAATACTACAAACCCAAAATTTTCAAAGTGTCCTAAAATACTTCACATCAACAAAATGAAATAATTTTGAATATCAAGCCATTGACTTTCATTGAATTGAAAATATTTATAGCTAAAACTATTTTTTATTTTGATGTATTTATAGATTTCTTTAACAGGAATAAAGGTTATTGTATATGCAGACATCCAAACTGTTGAAACACAGAATCTTTTTTATGATTGAATTGCATCAGATTCATTCATTTGATTGCTAATTGAGTTGTATTACATTTAATAGATATCACTATGCATTGGGTAGCTTTGTTTATGGATAAAATTGTTTCAAAAGAAATCAAATTTAATCAAAATAGCTTAAAGCTGAACACCTCCAGTACCCCATAATGATTCCTATAATATAAAACCAAGTGAAAAAGACACTGGATCCAAGTTCGAGTCCATCATAAGTTTTTTTTACTTTAATTAATATAAAATTGTTCCAGTCCTGACCTCAAACAATTTTTATTTCAAACGAAATAATTAATAAAGTGAAAACAAAAGAAAATAGAAATTATTTTTTCTATATATTCCAATTATCTCTGGGTCACCTATATTATATGGGTAATTATCACCAAGACATTTTTTCAAGCTAAATAGAATGAATACAATACTCACCTAATAATTAAATATGACCAACAATTAACACCAGCAATTGTAACTACACGTGCATACTCTAAAACCTATTTAAAAACATCATCTGTTTATATATTTTTTCTTTAATTTTTTCCTAAGCCATATGTTTCCATTTCGAGTATCCACTTAATTTTATTAAATCCCCGATACAGAAAAAATATTACCGTTGACCATAATTCACATTGATTAAATTTGTTTAATTATATTCATGGCATTAAAAATTAACTAGTCAATATTAACTTGCATAATACACATAAAAATTAAAATTAATTAAATTTAAACAGATAAAGTTATTTACTCAAGATAACCCGCCAAAAAATGATTTTTTGTAATATAATTTATTTTTACCAGCTATATTGTTAGTTAATGAATATTGGATATAAAGTAGATGTAAAAAATAACAAAGATTTTTCAAGTTTTTGTCTAGTCATCATAATATCGATTTTACACGTTATGTCAAGATGCCTCTCACCCTCTACTCCTTATGCCACTTTGGCTATAGAAGTTTCTAAGCGTCACGCAGACATAGTTGGTCACGTCTGAGGCAAGAGAAACGCACGCTATAGGGTAAAATATTAATATTAACTGCTTTACTGCGTGCTCATGAGTCTGCGTTATTCACTCACTTTCTCATTTCATGCACTAACCAGTGCTTCCGAGAAATATTGCGTACTTCTGCTATATGACATTTGATTACTTTCTCGTACTCGATTTAAGATAATTATAAACGTATAGATCTTGATTTTTATTTACATTGAAATGGCTTAATGAAAAATAAAAAAAACTTTAGATTAACAATAATAATAAAGCCATAAATGCTCTGTTGAAGAAGTAAAATTATTTTTTACATTACTTAATTCTAAAGAAAGCATTCTGGTAGATTAAAATTATTCATTGGCATAAAAGACTGCTTTTCTTATTGTTTCAAGTTACTTTTGAGTACTGAAAACCTTCATATTTTCTTTTCCTTAAATATTCTATTCTATTTTTCATTAAAGTATGGTAAATAAAGGCACCGATGTTTGACGCTATCCGTAAAAAACGACTTCAGATCTGAGCAGATCTGTATTGTGGGACTATTTTTGTTAATAAATTCAGATCTGCTCAGATCAAATGTCATCTAAATATCAATTCAAAAGACAATGCTAATTAAAATGAATTATTTATTTAATTTAAATCTTATTATTGAATAAATATTTTAATGTCATGATTATGATTTAATTCCTGTGCTGAAAATAGTTTTTGAGGTAAAGTAATGATACTCAGGTAGACTCGATCCTAGATCCCTCGTAATTGCAGTAGACATGCATAATTACTACTATACTAACCCAGAAAACTTAAGATGTTATTTTTAAATTATCTATTTGTATAACTGCGGCTATTTATTGTTATTACATCGTTTACAAAAATGATTGACTTTTCATAGATCTCATTAAACCTGATTTCTTTTTCAAGGAAATTTATGTATTTTTCTTTAAATCGTAATATAGATCTGGTCGATTCTGAACTCGTTTTTCACCGATAGAAAATAAAACTAGAAACTATAACCAAAGCTAGAACATGTTTATGTTGATAATGTAGTAAAAAAGTAAAAAAAAATACTGATGATTGTTTCAGCATTCACTTTACTTTTCTGTGCTCACTTCAAAAGATTTTAGAACTTTAATAAAAAATATGAATTTTGTATGAAAAAATGTAACGGTTCCAAAATTTCAGATAATAGCATTTGCGAGGGTCATCTGTGTTTCTATATAGTTTTGAGGTCTAGACTAAGTAGTTTACGCTCGTCAGCCAGATGGCGTTCGGCTGGAAATTCGTGCGTAAGAGCAGATATATAGCTGGGATACAAAACTATTGCTAAAATTTCATGTGTCCCGAAAAATTCGTCCTACAGATCCTCACCCTTGCTAGAGCGAGGTTAATTTTCTTGCTATGGATATATCTTGGGTATGAGGGGCCACGCAATAGAGCGGTTATATTATATTTCTTTTCTCTGGTAAAAGTTAATTCAAGATTTTCAGAGTATGTTAAAATTGGTGAGAAAGTAAATCAAAAATATATGCAAAGAAACTTTACAGAGAATTTTGTTTTTTTTTTGCTAATATTGCTTCAAATTACCACCCCCTCCCCCACCTTATTATTCCTATCTTATTCATTCAAGTGATATTTTTTCATTAGTGAAAAATGCACTTTGTATAATTAATTCCATTAATCACCACTGAAACAAATCATGTTCCAATGAAATTGAATTACAAATGAAATAATGATTTTCAAAACTTTAACATAAAAAAACTATGTTAAGGAATGTATATATATATATTTTTACTTAGGAAGATCATCTCTAGAACATACTCCATTTCGGAAGAAATTATAATTGATGGAATAATACTGTAAAATTACACGAGTACACTTTGACATCCATCACCTTTCACTTTGAAAAAAATTTTTATAACAAATTTTCAACTACCTTTTATCACTCTATAAAAAATAGAAAAAAGAACACAAAAGACGTTCGTGAACTTGAAATAAAAGTAGAGAAATTAATTTTCTCTATTATTCCTTTTTTTTTAGTAATTTCATCTTAATTTTATAGAAAGATTAAAAAAATTCGTTTTAAATATTTACTTTTTTAAGTGAAGGTAAACTAAAACTCGTTTTGTTTATAAAAATGTAATAAGTTTTTATGCGACCCTCTAATTTTTAAAGTAGCATATTCAAATTTGTAACGAAACTCGATTTCCTGTGATGTGAATCTTTTTACCTTCACTTTACCATCCGTTAACAAACTATTGAAATGCATCCTATCACTTTATTGCAATAGTCAAAATACGATGAAAAGTTTTTATATTTTACATTTATTATCAATGCATTTCCATTTCGTTAGAATTACTTTATTCACAACATTAAAAAGAGGGATTTCAATTTCATTAATCCATTTATTTATTGTTATGACTTTATATGCTCACCTATATTTTATCGTTTAAATTATTCCATCAATTTCTGGTCATGTACACAGATGTTGTTGCTATGCGTCAGTCCTAACTTTAATAACTAATTACATAGGTATACAAATTTAAATTCTCTTGGAATTGTAATATAACAGGAAAAAAATACTACACCGAGAGAATTTTTGCATTAGCCATGAGTAAAAAATGACAAGTGCACTTTCGGAATAATAGAAGTACAAATATTTTTATTCAGCAGTGAAGTTTGGGTTGTCGTGAGTAACTATTTTACCAAGACACCTGTTAAATATCAAGTTTACTCTTAAGAATTCAAAATTTATTGTTAGATAGAAATATTTTTACTTTTGAACTTTAAATCATGCACTTGTCATTTTTTGCACTTACATCAAGTGCAAAAATTATCTGCGTGTAATATTGATTCGATATCTTGGTAAAAAGTTATGATAAAAAATTTTACGAATTTAGAAAACATTTGATCAGTTTCCAAAGAGGATATTATTTTTTTAAAAGTTATTTTGTTTTCTTAGAATTATTCTTGTTTGAAATATTAAATAAACAATGGAATTGATGAAATATTATCCGAAGAAATAAAGAAATTGATTATGACTATCTCAGGTTTAAGGAACTCTATAAACAAGAAAGTGGAACGTTAGTTGAGTACCATCTGGTCGCATTTCCCGGAAGCATTGTCCGGGTGGTACCGAGTGTGAACACGAGGGAAGCCGCTGGCAAGTGTAGTTGGGTGTATGTAGAGTAAGGCGCAAGCCAAGTTGATCAGTCAGGGGCGATATGTCGCCAGCAAGGTCCAGGCTATCAGGGGCAAAAAGGAGGAGGCGGCAATTGGCTGCGGGACCAGGAGAAATCTAGAGCCGAAGCAGCAGGAGAACAGGTCGAGCTGATGTTGAGAAAAGCGGTGGAATCCCCGGAAGCGATGCAACTTCAGTCGGAACTGGGATAACTTCTAGTTGACAATGAAGTCACTAACTCTAAGAAGTTAGAGACTTCAAAGTAATCCAAAAGGCAAAAATCGGAGGGTTGCACCCTCCTTTCTTCTCTTGACGTAATGCGTTGAGCGAAGAAGGCTCGTTCAGCGCTTCTCAGTAGGCAACAGGGGGTGCTGACAGGGCAAAGACTGAGGAAGAGGAGCTGGAGTCGAAATATAATTCGAGGAACCAAGAACGAAGGAGTTCTAGACTTTGGGCTCGGATGCATCCGTTTTCCAACCAAAAATTAACTCAATCCTGATCTGCGTGAATCATGTTATAAAGAAAGATTGCAGTGGCGCAATAAATTAAAGTTACTACGAGTATCGAGTCATTGCGGTATACGCAGCAACACTGAAACTGACAGACTGGTCCGTATAAGTGCCATGGGTGGAGGATACAAGAGCTCAGTAAAGATATGTGTCTTTGAGGAACTTGTAAAGGCGCTGGGAGACAAATGCACGTATGGAAGGTTCTCTAGCTGCTATGCAGAGGCCTTAGGGATGAGGCACCCAAGGCTTTTGTCAGGGAACCCACAGCTCAGGTCAGTAAGAACCTGATTGGACTGAGTAAGAAACGGTTACAGGTAGCTACTGGCACCATAACGAGACACTAGTTCATCTGACGTCAGATAAAGATGCAGGGACGTGCAGAGAGGACCGTGAGCTGGTACTGGAGAGCACTGGAGGAGATTCTTCTTCACACGTTAAGGGACTGTGGGGCTAAAGGCACCGAGGCATCTCCTTAAAAACCTAAAAACCAGCAGACTTATTTTCACATACGTTAATACAGCTAAGCTTCTGCAGTTTTGCAATGAAGCCAAGTTGAACCAACAAGAGAATGCCTAAGACGATCACCTCTACTGCATAGACCTATCATAATAGTCCTGAAGGCTAAGCGCTGAAGAAGAAAGGACATGAGCGAAGTAATGAAAAGAACAAAACTACGACTATTTAAAAAAATATTGCGTAGATCTAAGTTATTTGTTTTCTCAGTAGACTCGAGTTAAAATATAGGTGCTTGTTCAAGTCTTTTCAGACAATTTTTGCCTCTTCTGAAGTCTGTTTTAACACTTAAAATTTTTTCTTTTGGTTATAATCGTTAATATCATCTCTTTAATATTTAACAGCTAATGTGTATATATAGTTATATATTTTTCAAGAACAGTTATTTTTAGTCGTGGTTAATAAAACATTTATATTTTTCTGTAAAAAATATAAATTTAATATAGGAATTTTCAAAATTCAATTAAAATAATTCAATAATATTATGGACAGTCCATAAGTTTTACAATATCAATAAAAGAGAGCTTGATGCAAATAAATGACTAGAAATTTTTTCTTTCGATAAAATCAAACTCAAGTATGCACCTCAAGCGAATGTAAATAAAAAATTTTTTTTTTGTTTATATTATTTATGCATACACAGAAGAATTCATCGATAATTCTTAAAAAGTACTAAACTATATTCTGAAATGTTGATCAGGGCTTTAAAGTATTAAAAAAAATACTTATATTTCGACTCGGGGACTGAATTTCAGACTCAGAAAAAAAATTTTTTTAAAAAATTTTTATAACAAACAAATATAATATTCATGAAAGTAATCGTGTAGTGACTTAGATAAAAGATACATTTTGAAGCCTGAACTAATCTTTTTCTGAAGGCTATTGAAAAAAAAAATTTTTCATGGCACTAATACTTTAAAAGGTTGTAGAAAGAGTGGATAAAAACATCACTTCGTTGTTTCGATTTTCTTTGCTTCGCTAACTCTCAGAGACAATAAGAATATAAGTAAAAAACAAGTTTTTTGGTGTTCCAGTTAATACTATTTGATGTAACGATAAAATTGTATCAACAAATTTGTCCATTGGTGTTAAAATACCTGAACTAGTAATTTGATTCATATGATAATAAGGGAACAACTCCATTAGAGATAGTTTCATAATTGCAGGTGTGAGCTTGTGCATTTATTTACAAAATTAGGCTGAAATTTCCATAAAAAAAGTTTCTGTAAAACTAAAAGAGGTCAACTACGTCTATGAGTCAAAGAAGAATGTGTCAAACATTCTAGCGAGTTAAATTACTTCTAGATACTTTGAGCAAAACTACTCTCTCACTCAATCCAACAATTAATTTTTAATAAAAGTCATTATTGTTGTTTTACTCTCACTTATTGCATAAAAATATGTCTGTTAATTGCAGTACTAATTATCCATCAGAATTTATCATTTCATGAATTCATGGTAATAACGTGATAAAATCTTTCATTGTTATTACCAATCTATAGCTATTAGTCCATGCATTCGTATACGATTAGTAACATAAAAAACTTTTTCAACAAATTTTTTTAAAATCACAACTCAAGCCTTAATTATGTTTTTTTCAAATTAGCATAAAACTTTTGTTAATGAACATATTCAAAATTTATAAATAAATCTCTTCTTCCATCAAAATGTTGTCAAAAATTCACATTGAATTTATTTTACAAAACAAACATTATGATGTGTAATTAATATATTATTACGTCAAATAATATGAAAAAAATATCAAATTTTTGTATTTTATACAGAATAGAAAAGTCTCCGTTTATTTGAGTAGTTCAATTTTAATAGCAAAAAAGTGCTCTACCTTTGTTGATTAAATCGAGAAGTGTTGATACAATATGGAAAAAGAGGGAAAAGAAGGTTTTTTTTTCACTGATCTTGCTGTTACTCTTTGTATACTATTCAACATTCTCGCGTGTTTCTATGAAATTTACCTCAGTTACAATCCCGATAGGCTCTATAATTATTCCGTTTTATCTTCATCATGGTTGGGGGCTTGAGGGCAGTCGTGCACTTCATCGTACAGAAACTCCAACTACGCTGCAAAACTCACTTTTTCTTCCTGTAGTAATTTTGCTGAAGAAGTTTAAAAGTTCGAATGGAAATTCAATAAATCTTACTAATGTTAAATCATTTTTATTCTTTGTTTTTTCGAAATCCACCGATTTTCAAATATTACTAGTTTATCAATATTTATGCCATTTTATTTAAGTAGAATTAGTTGAAGAAATGATTCAATTGATAAGACGTAAATATTCCCTTGTCAGACCTGTGCGATGATTCTAACATTTTTTTGATTCAAATCGTCAGATGCAATCACGTTGACCTTGACCAGAAGAACTGGTCTACGGTTCACGATAACCCTGGGTAACGAAGTTTCAGAGTCAAGTCTTTGTTTGATCGCTATGCACGACCTTACATCCTATGCTCGCCCAACCAAGCTATATACCATATGTATATACCATGTAAGCTGTATACCATCTCTATCACTGCTGTAAGGGACATTGCTACCGCTGGCGCTTTTAAGAATTATTAATTGAAGTCAACGGTTAGTATTGTATTCGAAGAAAGTCTTTGTTGCCGATTCCTTACAACTTAAAAGCAATCAGAAGTCTCAATGAAATCACCGGTGTCATCTGTAGAAGTGGATGGCTTCCAGAGGTACTAGGTTATAATAACTTGAGAAGACTATTTTTCTCATGAAATTCACCGGTTGAAGACCAAGTAAGAACTTCATGAATCAAGCTCACATGTAAAACCTTTTCTGTAATTGACCATTTACGAATATTTTGAGTTAACGTTAGTCAACGTTAGAGTGAATTAGGTTCAAAAGATAGCGCGAGAGATTGAGGGTTAATCTAATTGTCAATGTCAAAAATGTCTTTAAATTGATATGTAAAAATATTTCATTGATTTCATTGTGTTTGTTGTTTTCCTAAGTAACGAACGTTTGAAGTAGAGAGGAAAATTTTAAGAAAAAAAAATTCCGTTCCCCGAAGATTCCCTAAACGTTCTCCATAGTCCCACGAGAGGAACATCCTCGCTGAAGAACGTTTGGAGAACGAAATTTCTTTTATGGGCTCTTGTCTTATTTCCTATCATGAAATCCTGGTCTAACCGAGCTTAGAGGTATAAAAGAGACAAGAGAATTTTACTCCTTAATTAATCATAATAATTAATAACGATTAATTAGTAGTTAAATCGTCTGATAATTGAAATTTTAATACATCCAATTTTCACAGTTTAAAACTAGAAATAAACCATTACAAGTTGTTAAATTGTGCCCGCTACCTTTACCAGTTCCAACTGAATACTTTCATCACGTGAAATGACGAAGGTGAGTGAGATTTTTTACCTTCACTTGTCTCTCGAATTGTCACTCCTGGACCATTCTTAGAATTCGAGGATTTATCAGTTTTTTCTATGCTTTCAACGAGTCTTTATTAAGTGTTCTTGCTTTTAAGGAATAGTTCTCCTTGTCGACCATTGCTACAGTTACTTGGTAAATTACTTTAATTTGACGCCTTCTTCGTTATTAGCTCTGGCATCATCTGCTTCTACGACAAGCAACTTCTCCATATTTGTGGGCGTTACAAGCATTTCCTCTTCTCTGTCAGCCTCACTAGTTCTACTTCTCAACTTTAATTCTTCAACGACGTTACGCTTATCACTAGCATTAATTCTTCTAGAATCATTTTATCACACTTGAAACATCTAAACATATTTTCATGTGTAAAAAAATATATTCAATAATGTTCAATTGATTATTGATTGTTATTTTGATATCGAAAGTTTTTATACCTTTTTGAAATAGAATACTATAGTGAATATATTTACTATTTAAGATAAAAAAATCTATTTTAAGGAGCTGAACGTATACGTAAAGATATCTCAAAGAAAAAAATTGTAGGTAAAATTTTGTAGTAATTGTTAAAATAATAGCTAGTAATTAGAAAATCACAATAATTGAATTTATATTATAAATTTGATATCAATTTCTTTTTAAACAACGAAAACTGAAGAATTGTGCAGAATTTTCAAACATTTTAATTGATACAAATTTAGTTAATAAATTAATTCCGTAATCTACAGAAAAATGTTCAGAAGAAAAAATATAAACATCCCCAATTTCGCATTCTTTGAAGAAAATAAATACATAATTCTGTTTCAAATTGCTACCAAATTATAAGGTCACTGATGAGTTTATTTAATTGTGAAGTAAGTTTTCATTACGTGATATGATCAGTCATTCATCCGCACATAATTCTAATTGTCAAATTAGCAAAGCAACAAACTTCGTGTGAGGCTAAACTAGCAGCAATCCTTATCAACCTTTAAGCAACATATCATTTAAGGTAGCCTACGGACAAATCTAGCTTGCGAGCTACCTAAATCTAAATACAGAGCTAATAGAGTAGCACGAAAGTTTATTAAATATCATTTTCTTATAATCTGTAAAATTACAGTTATTCTAAAAAATAACTAACATTTTAATTTTTTTATTTCAACGATTTTTCAATTTAAGCATTTTATGAGCTATAATGTACTAATTGTGACTAAAACAATTTTTTAATAAAAGTTTCATTTCGTGCGTGTCGAAAATTGCACAAATATTTGAAATTCACGTAAAGAATTCTATTATGAATACTTTTTATGAGTATCTGATTGACTTCAATTTGGAATCGTTTTTCAACAATAATTCTAATATATATATAACCAACATGTTGTATTTTATGATCTCAATTGCATCCAACGAACTCATATTTTATTTATTTATGTTAAATTCATTCCTGATGTTCGAGCTTTTACGATTTTATATTCCAAACGAGATGGTAGACATATTGCTCTAAGTTGGGATACAAATATTGTTCAATGCACTCAACAAAAATTGTTTTCTATTTTTTATGGTGTTCGATAGTCGAGTGATATTCAGTATACTACCAAAAAATACTGTAAAAGGTTTTATTTATCGATGTCAAACATATCAAGTCATTTTTCAAACGTATAAATTTTATTCTTAAACAAGATATATTCGGTATGATGATAATATTTAAAAATCAATAACATTCAATACAACTAAAATTTCGTTATATTTTTCAAGCATCTTTGAGTGGTCTAGGTAGGTATCCATATTTTAAGTTTGTTGGTTCTATGAGAAGTTGGTGAAAATGTTTCGTTTTACTATGTTCAAATATTCAAGACGAGTTAAATTAATGTGCTTAACTTTATAGAGATACAGCTAATTCAAATGTAGGTTATTACGTTTATAAATTGTGAGAATGTCGGTAATTGAACCTATGCCTATTTGCCATATTTAATCAAAGTTCTTCATCTTAAGTTGGTACCAGTTTTATTGTGTATTCAATAGAAAAATACTTTTATTAAAAATTTCTTTAATGGAATTCATAGTGTATTATGAAAAGATCGTGAGGAATACAGAGAGAAGAATTTATTATGGATTCTCTAAGTTTTTATTATCACTGACCTAGTTAAATGTATTAATATATTTGTCCAGATCCAATGGTTTTTATTTATCACAAGAAATTTCTTAAACAGTAATTGTAATTATTTTCAAGTAAGTTCATTATAAAATTGGAACATCCAAATTTTTGGAAAATCAGTTCGAAAAGATAAATGTAACATTCATACCTATGTAGCCAGATCTAATATAAGATAAGTAGATCAGATTTGAGGTCGTCTGCTTTCCTTTCTGATGTTAGTCTATGATCAGAATCTGCTAGAAGAATACAGACGTGAGATTCTGTCGTTGGTATGTATATGAAGTCTTATAACAAACTTTTAACAGAAGTAAAGTAGAATCTCAATTCAAACGTATATTAGAAATAATAAAACATAAACAAGACTAAAAAATAATTACATAAAACAATAATTTTTGAAAAAATATACATTTTTTAAAATCTATTATAATTATATATTGTTATGTATATATATATATATATATACATAATTTCGCAGTGAATTGTTTAACATTTCAGACATCATTAAATAAAGGTAAGTGATTTTAATTACTAACAATAATTCATTTTTAGACCTAAATTGGCATACTTGACAGATTATCTATTAATGTATGTAAACTATTCCTATCGTACTTGAATTATTATAAATGTTAATTGTGTCATTATAATTGTCCTTTTATTTTACTATTATACATTGATTTATTTATCATTCTCATGATTACTGTTACAATTATTATTTGTATTGGGTTGAGGTTCTTTTTTCTTCTGTGAATCATAATAACGCTGTTTTAGAGTTTTCAATGCTTGCATCATACAATTGTCGATCATTTTTTTATTAGACGGTGGAAATTGATAAGCGGATAGAACGTTCAAAAACACATCTTTCAGTTTAGAATCTTTGAGCATAATTTTATCTTTCTTGATATTTCTAGTCCAATTAAAACTAACAGAAAATTTCATAGATATTGTTTGATAAAAGAAATTATTTAAAGTCAATTTAATGTCTTATCCTCTCAACTGTTCTAAATATTTTTGTAGTTCTGTTTGGGCTGACTGATCACTTATAAATAAATTATATTGTTCAATATTCTTCAACGGAAATCTTTCTGGTTTTTTTACATTATGTCTGTTGTAACAACAAAACCGTGCTAGCCTGTCTGTTGTGCCACAAGCTAACAGGTTTTGGACATAGGGCGATTATTGATAGGGATTTTATTGTAAATTTATAATTAATGAGCAATTAACTTTCTCATAAATAAACAATAAGAAGACAATGATCGGGCACCAGACAGAATCAATCGCCAAAAATTTACAATTTAATGTACAATCAATTTTATACTGAGCCGTACCTTGAAAAGGACGTCTTCGGACAATAATAAGGCGACGGATCCCGTTGGATGAACCAGCTGACAATGTCGAGTAAATGGCTAGGGCTGATTATTCTGCCCAAACGGCGCGAATAACATCAGCTGACACTGTCACAGCACTGCTGACTGACTAACTTCTATTCGTGTAGTCTAGTGACTGACTGACTCGCATCGGCGATCTTATACCTGGTGTGATTCCGATAAATGGCCAATAAAATCTATTGATTGACGTGATTGGAGGATTTTAGTAAAATTAATTGCAATTTTCCACGCTCACAGTTCGTTACACTGTATTGTTGAACTAAGAAATATGAAATATTTTGCCTAAGTACATCAAATTAAATTATAAACATTTTTTTTATTTAAGGCATTGCAAATTTTTCTCGTAAAACTATACATTTTTTTAAATATTTGTAATTATTAAACTGATTAATCATTGTATTTGAATTCATTTTAAAATTCAGTAACTTACAATTGTATGTTATATTGAACCAAGTAATTAATCACAGACATGTTTAGCAAAATAACGAATTAAAAAGCATATTATTTTTTTTCAAGCATGACATAATAATTTTCATGATTTTGGAAAATTTATCACTTTTATGTTTAGTTTTTTTTATTTTAGTACTTAGTCAAAAAAAAAGCTTCTTTGAGGATTATTATTTATGAATTCTAAAAATTATTTCATTAATTGCTTAATCAACGTAGCTGTTATTTATTAATCTATTCATGTATCTATTTGGCAGATTTTATGAATTAATCCTTAAATATGTAGAGTTGCAAATTGGTAGCATACCAATCTAGGCCAATTGTTTTAAGCTTAGTGCGCGTTTATTCGAATATTATTAACTGAATGCATAGAAACACAGTCTAGAGTTTTCGATAATTATAAAGCTTTTAACTAAATTTTATATCTTCAAAAGTATTTTCTTTAAAATTATAAACCCTACGAGAAAAGGTTGAACTTTTGTACATAAGTTCAACATATTCTCTAAACAAAATTCAACATTGCAAATAATGGAATGAATTTAATCAATAAGTTCTTAGATATTAACTGTAATGATCATATCAATTTGTCTGCATTTAATTAAGTACAATTGTAAATTATTTTTAACTTTAATGTGTTTAGTGAATGTAAGAAATATTTTTTATGAAGTTCAAGTAAATAAAAAAAAGTTTAAACATTGCATAAATATTATAAAGCATCTCATGAATTCATTTAATATAAAAAATAATGCAAACTTCTACAACCTGGAAATACTTCAAAGTTATAAAAATTTCTGAATGGTAATTTTTTACAATTTTTGTCAGATACTTTTTGCAATCTAGTTTTCTCTGCTAGCAGGCAATGACACCATTGAGGGAACAGTGTTCTACTTTCTCCACAACTGGAATATAAACATCATTTGGCGAATTACTACATTCTAGGAAAAAATTGCTTAAAATGTCAGCATAATTTTGATCATTTCATAATTGCAAAAATTCTCAAGTATCATAATAACCTAATATTCATAAATTAAATAACTCAAGATAAAAAGATGTATCATTGAGAAAATTCAATTCTTATCAAGATAAACTCAAAAGCAACTTGTATTGAATTATGCTCAAGGTCAAGTTATCTACTTTAATAGTAAAGAAATAAATAAACGTTATTATGTCAAGAATTACTCTTTATTTCTTTTCTGTTGATTGTCGGCTTTTATTTTTGTACTCATTCACCAATATCTACTGCAATAATTTGTTTAGTATTTTAAAAACCAACCAGACCCTGAATGTTGATATAAAATCAAAAGACTTGTCATAAATACAATAAAAAAATTATTTAACAAAGAAAATTAGAACACTTGTATTTTTTTTTCTAAACCACCAAATGTTAACAAGGAGTCTTTAAAGTGATATTCTGATGTCATCATGAAACGTAGTAATAATATACAAATGAGAGATAAATAACGTTTGTTAACATTTTCATATTAATTAAATATTAATGTTAAATTTTAAATGAAACCCTGCGTGGCATCGAACCATTTTATCACGTCAGGAATTCTTTTTATTGTCGAATTGAGAAGTAACAGTTTACTTTAATTCTCATGAATTTTATTTCTTCCACTATTAATTATGACCCTACGTCAAATATACACTAAAAAAAATTGATCGTAAATATTTACTTCCTACTCTTCAACAATGAAAAGGTAAAAATCCTGGTAAAATAGTGAATATTGATTTGTTTTTATTTCTTTTTTTTCAAAAGTGGTCAAATTTTCTAGCGTAATAGCTGAATGCAAAATACATTCATATTGATTTCAAAATTTTTATAGAATGATTTATCAATTCAAATGACCGCAAAACTTTCTATTGAAGTATTCAAGAACGGTTCCATTCAAAACAATTTAATCGGCAAAAAAAAATTTAGTTGTAAATTCCAATTGAAAAAAACATCTGTAACAATTAATACCAAATATTATTTTTCAGATTTTGCTGAAAAGCAAACCGATTTTTATGATAGAGCAAAACTCTCCGACTATGTCACGTTTTATAATTTTGCATGAGAAATTTCATTAAAAATTTGGTCAAAAAAATATTTATTTCAATAAATATTTTTTCATATAATAGTTTTGTAAAAAGCTGAAACAGTTAATTTCGATAATTGATACATTGCAAGTCCGAGAAAATTCAAGTGTTTAGTGATAAATCACTTAAAGTGTTTAATAATTAAACACCAAAGTGTTTACCATGTTGAACATCATAAACAAACTATAGCATTTTGGTAAACGACAAAAAGCATTTAGAGTCAACTATAGTGTTTAGTTTCTCAATACTTGGGTTTGCAGTGTAATGTCATTAGCGCTGTTGTAAAAATTTAGTAGCACTGAAAAACTGTTACATTCGATTTTCAATACCATTTTCATTTTAATGATCATTAATAGTTATTTTTCAATCAACATTTACTTTTGTTATTTTATTTTTAATTTGTTGATACTAATTTACAAGATTTTTCAATTTCAATACAATGAATCTATGAATGAGCAGTCAATAGAGTTATATTTTGATGAAAGTTTTCCAGAGTTTTTAGCACAAATATTAATGCCGATTGTTAAAACAATATTTGAAAATTTTTCATTCGTATAAATTAATTTTTATTCAAAAGTAATTATCCATTTTAAAAGGAAAACGTATTAAAAAAACTCAACTTGCATCATGATGCTACTATTAATATTCAAAAATGATTTGGATCAAGCATTTTTTTTTTGAAAAAAGAAAATTGTTCTTTCAGAGTCCATTAAACGTAACTTGATGGAATAAATTAACTGCCAAAATCACGTTTAAAAATTTTATAAATGAATAAGAGGATTTGTCGTATATTATCCTACTTAATAAAAATCCTTCGAAAAAAACAAAGTTGTATTTAGGTCATAAAAAACAAATATTTGTTTCCTCTGTATTCTCTATTTTTGCAATCCAAGGCAACAACATAGTTAGAATAATTTCGTAAGTAAAGAAAAATACTTGTCAAATGGAGGAAGTGTATTGAATCCTTTCAGACAACAATGAGCGACATCCCATGAAATAATTTACATATCGATCAACACATGAGCCAGAGGTATATTTTATTTTACCTTACATCCTATCCTACCGCCAAGAGTGATTTTCAATTTTTTCCCACTGGTAAAAATCGAAATTAACGGTTTTGTGTTATTTACATATATTAAAAGGAATCTAATAAAATAAAATGAAATATGATGAGGATGTGGTTTATTGAATAAATATTAATAGAAATAATAACATTCTTTCAAGGATATAAAAATAAACCGAACGAATTAATATCGATTTTTCGTTACTTATGTATAAAAATTACATACCAACTAGGATCGATGCTACCAATAGACTATTTCCACACTTCCTAAAGATAAATAAACTCTGGTGCAGTTATTGGTTGTCTTAATCCAACAATATTTCATTGTATAAACTCTTTCAGTATTAGCGGAACTCACTCTATCATTTATCAACTCTATTGATATTTATATACTTATTTTAGTTATAACTCTTTCTTTTCATTATTACTCTCTATCTGACCATAGGATGTTTTCGAAAAAATCTCATTAGTTATTCTTCCAAATGTTTAATTTATTCTAAAGTTGTAGGATAATAAGCATGAAAAGTTTCATTTTAATTATTAATGAGTTCTCTTGTTTTTCTATCAGAAACTTATCAGTTTCGACGACTAAACTCGAGGTTGTGTTACTTTATTTAAATGGAAAAGCTTTAAATATGAGATTGAATCTTTTAAACTATTCTTGGAGTTAGCTTGAAGCCAAATACGTCGTATAAATCTGTAACGATCTTTTCTGTAACTTTTCAACTGAATATGCTCGTAGTTTTTGAGTAAAATAATTTTTTTTTGAAAATGAGAAAAAGTTAGTCTTTTATATGAATTTTTTTATAGTGAAAATCGTACGTGACTCACCTTCATGCCGTAGAAGTAGGAAGAGTAGCAAGATCACCAAATCCATCGCCGGGGGCTACAATAGTTTACCCTTCCGCGTGGTTTCGCTTCGATAAATTTTTCTCTTCGTCGACAAAAATTTTTCAGATCCTTCAATTTTATACCTCTTTACTCGTTTACACCTCAATCAAAAATGTCATTTTTGCAAGCGGAAAATTTATCAGAACCCGTCAATAATTTTTGTTTCATGTTTTTATTTTTTTTTTATAATTTTTATTTCACACTATCAGTAGAAATTTGCTTTTCACTTCAGATAAAAAAGATTGCTAGTGGCAATTCGATTACCGCTCCGTCGATTACAGTTGTATAAGTGAACAGGCCGGCATACTCCTCGACTCACTACTGAAACACACCCTCTGTCCGAGGGGTAGTACAACTTAATTGCTGTCACATTGTTATTCCACTGTCAATTAAATTTAATGACTCTGCTGGGTTACGTTTCGAAACAAGATCTGGGAACCACGAATAATTTTCTTGTATAACGATCTGAGTTTTTTCACTGGTTAATACTTTTCACTATGACCCAAAATTACCTTCCCAAACTTTACACTAACCACTATTTATCCTTATCATGCCTCTATGACCGTCAAATCATATAACACCATCTTATCTTCTGGTATTTGTCCAAACCGACCAATTTTATTAACGTGAACTCGTACAAAATACAAACCACTGAGATTAGAGAATGCCGGAGGGTTTATGTTGGAATTTAAGCTTTCAGAAAGCCTTACACAACCGGACCTTTTCAATGCAACTTGTTGCAAGCGCTCGATGCTATTTTAGTTTTCTACAGAATTTATTTTCAGCTTTGTTTACAGCATCATTACTAGACAATAATTGTTCTCTAAACAACAAACCCAGGTGCATTCGAACAATTAACTTGCTATCCAATGCAAACTGTAAGTTCGAATAAACTTCTTCACAGCTCATTAATTGTCTAACCGTTTATCAAATGATAGAAACTGCAAGATGATCATCAATCAACGTTTAAATTTTGCACATTAATTATCTAATGAACAGTGTTTTAAATTAAATTAATTGTAGTAAATATTTCTTTTGTTTCATTGAGACTGAATTTTGTGAGTGAAATAAATTTCAATACTAAACTCTTATGGCAATAACAGAGTCATGACATCAATAAACTATTAGCCGTTGATATCTCCACATTATTCCAATGATCACAAGTCATAAAAGTAGATGAAAAATTTATGTGACCCACAATACTTGTTTTCATTAGCCACACAATATTTCAGTCAATTCTCAGAACATATGAGTTTCATAAATTATGAAAAATCATATCTGCATAGGAAACAACTTTAAACTTTTTTCACTCTTTTTTATAAATTCAACTTTTCCAAGTAAAAATGAATTGAATGAAAAAAACTATCGTTCATCATAATTAAACATACATTAGAATTTTTTTCGTTAGAAATAACTTCCCTTTTACTCGAAACTTTCCGTTCGAAATGTGTTTGTCTCGCGACGCACGTGGTGACGGAGAAAAAGTTGGCGCCGCGAGTGGCGGATGCGGACTACGAAAGCTCACTCTTACTCTGTTTCAAGCACGGACCATTTACACCTGCGCGCATGCGTCTTGTTTCACATCCTTGGAGAGTTAGCATTAAAGTCTGAGCGAATAAATATACTCATAGATCTATGCATTCTTCATTAAACGAAACACGCAAAATATATTTTGCTTTTTCTACTTTTTTTTTTCTGAGAAAAGTATAATTTAAATGATAGTTTTCTGCATGATGATATGATGAGTTTCACAAAAAAGCACATGAAAGATATTCAGAAAAAAAAAGAAAATTATTTGATGTAGTCAACTCTTTTAAATAGAATTTTAAACTATTGTTTGAATTGCTTTCATTAAAAAGGAACGCATCAATAAAAAAATAATTCAATCGCTTGATATTAGTGGATTTTATGCAAAGGCAATTTTAGTTATTAATAAACACTTGGAAAATAAAGAATAAATTACAAAGAAAGAGTTAAGATAAAATAGAGAAGTTTTATTTATTAATTTTATAGAGATTGGTTAGTCAATACAATTTCTATTTAGATGATTATTTCAATGTCTAAAATCAGATAATCATTTTTATTATAATTTTACTGAAATAAATAATGAAACAACTACGATCGTTAACCGCATATTAATCAGCATCATTTTTTTTGGATTATTTTTAATAATTGGTTCTCCATAGTATTGACAACTTTACATGAGACTTTTTTCTATATTAACATTTCTCCTTATCGATTTTTCTTCACTCTTTTTTACTCTACCCTATTTTCTTTTTCTAATCATATGTAGTATAAAATATTTGATTTTATTAAAGTTTGTATTTTTCGGATAGTCGACAGTTTTGATGTAAGCAATGCTTGACTGATTTGTTTATGTTCAGTGTTTGATTGAGACCAGCCTTGATCAGACATCTTTTCTCAATATGTCATCATTTATTTATTTAATAAAAATTTCAATTAATTCTATTAAATATTTAGTATTCATTTTCCTATCATTTATAATTTATATGTAGATGCACCCGAGTAGAATTTATTTTAGGCATACCTAAATATCTGTTAAGCCTTTATTAGAAATTGAATAGGTTAGCGTAAATTAGGCATTCCCAACCTATGCCTGATCAATTTATTTTTCGGATACAATAAAATTTTTTCAGTTTCTCACTATCTAATAAATTTCCGATTACAACCTTGTGAACTTAACTAAAATGATGTCTTAGTTAGTTATTTATTATAATGAATAATATTTAAATAATGACATCTAAATTACATCTTACATCTAAATTAGGTACTTATTACATTGGTCTCATTAAAATGTTTGAAGAACGAATAAAAAAGTTGTAAGGATGAATTCAAAATGAATTTGTTACAATATACACGGAGAAAAAATTCCGTTAATTTTTATTTAAAAATCCATACAAAAATTACCGTGCTGCTCAAGAATGTGAGTTCAAACTTACTGAAAAGTAAAAAGTAATGATCAACATACAAAAATTATAAGTTACATAAGAAAATGTATCATTCAGTTTTTTGAAAATTACTTTGGCAGCACCAGAAAATTTAGTGTTCCACAGCACCTGAAAATTTAGTAACGTTAGCTGTGATAACTACGTAACCGACAAACAATTTTATTTAAGTTTAGTGATAATTTTTTTGGTTATATAAACAAATAAATAAATAAATTAGGTTCATTGATAATTAACTTTCTTAACTAATTAATTCGTTGGAATGAAATACGGCACACGTTTTACAATACTGCCCCCCCCCTATCCCTACGATCGGGATCTTACGCAGAAAACCTGTGTCGTCGATACAACCACCCGGCTCTCCGAAGAGATCTTCCTCTCCCGCTCACGGTGGCCCGAGAAAAATCATATAAATGACTTTTGTCTCGGCCGGGACTCGAACCCGCGACCCATCGTGTGTCAAGCTGACGCTTACCCATGAGTCCACCGCGTCAATCCGTTTAAGCTTATCATAAATTGTTAAGATATAACGTGTTGCCGCCAATATTGAATCGTAACGAAAAATATGAATGTCATCTTTGTTTACAATATGGAAAAAGTAACTATAGCACTGAGGGTGTTCACACAATCAAAAACAAAAGCCGTAAGATGTACGCATGCGTACAAACCAATTTTTAACTTATTATGATGTTAGTATGCACGCGTACGTCTTAAATTGTACGTTTTACGGCTTATGTTTTTGATTGTGTGAACGGTCTTACAATACAAAGAAAGATTGTGTTGGACCGATAATTCGAAGATTCCCGACCCAGCACGGAAACTCTCGAGAATAGAAAAAATTATAGGAGAGCACCCGAATTTTTCCTACCACACGGATCATAATAAATTATATACAGATTCTCATTTTTTTCTAGTCACTTACTAATTTTTGTTTAAAGTTTGAATAAAAATTAATATTTATCGAATATTACCGTGCTGCATAAGAATTTTTACTTTTACTCTTCTTAATAAATATTGAATCTATAATAAAAATTTTAAAAGGATTACTAATTTTTCTTTGAAGGTTGTCTTAATTTTTTAGGGAATTGACATTTGCGCGTGGATTGTTGTGCTGAGCACGGTAATTTTTATTGGAATTTTTTCTCCGTGTAAAAGATCTATATTAAATTAAGTATTTTTTTAAAATTTCAATAACAAATCTCTTAATGATAAAAATGTTTTCAGATATCCTTTTTTCTTTAAATAATAGTTAATTATTTTTATTGAACCTTAATTAGATTATGTTGACTGGAAATATATTGTAGTTTGAGAGAGAATACTTAATTGAGAGGTATGAAAATATTTAAATCATTAATATTATTTACTAATGAGATTTAAAGTAAATCAAGATTAATGTAAATCTTTTAAAAAATTATACATATTGATCTGTTCATATCAGTACAATGGTAATAATTTTCTAATTGAATGAATAACCGAGCGGGTAAAAACACTGGTCTAATTATTATTTAAAATTGACTAGAATTAAGATAACGGTAATTTCATAAGATATTTCCTCATACATATCTCTATAAGAGATGTAGCCTACAGCAATTCACTTGCATTCTACTCTTATAAAATAGTTTCAGTGGTTTTTTAAAAATAACAATGTAAATGTTTTTTATTTTTCCCACTATGTTATAATTAATAATTCATGAGTCACTCTCATTACTGGGCTTGCTATAGCGTTAAAAAAATGGTTGAACTTGAACCTCTAATACTTACTTAAAGTGTTTTAAAATGATGTCACCTATTTGATTAACATTGTAGTCACTTTTTAAATACTTGGAAGTGTCTAAAAAATGACTACAATGTTAATCAAATGAGTGACATCATTTTAAAATACTTTAAGTGTTTTAAATTAAAACACTTCTAAAATTCGAGATCGGAAGTGATATTAAAGGTGTGAGTTAATGTTTACTAATTGTGTTTGATCTCTGTAAATATTTATAGAAATTCTGCAATAAAAACTTTCCAAAAAAAAGTCACCGGTCTAATATGCGTACATGCTAGCGATCGTAGGTTCGAATCTCCCAGGGAACAAATACCAGCATGTATTTTTTCGTGGAAATTCAATGTAAATACGTTCAGAAATTAAGTATTTCAATAATACTAAATCTTTAGAAATGAGATAATTAAACAACTTTGTTTTTATATTTATCTTGCCTTAATTAGGCTTGCATCACTTGGTCTCAATGGAGACAAACATAACATTCCTAATGTGGGCCTAATGTGGTATCTCACTTGGCATCTAATTTGAATTAAGAAAATTAGAATTTGGTGCAAACTCTTTCCCAAGAATAAATTCTACTCGGGCATAATCGAATACATAATTTTAGAGTTGATTACAACTTTGATGTAGTCTAAATAGCGAAGAAGGAGCGTGCTAAAAAAGGCGTAGAACAAATGAAATTTTCGTCTCAAGATATATCAATTAGGCTTTGAATGATGAGCATAGAATATTTTATCGTTTGATAAATAAAATTCTATTATTCGGAAAAAGATGAAGCTATCTCAAATAAGGATGCATTGGAACACGTAAAAAATAGATCTTGTTAAAGTGAGACTTCACTCTATAAGTAAAAAAGTGGCATAATAAAAGTAAAAGAAAAACGAGAAAAATATACAGCAAGTAAAAAGCGAAAATACTGAAGACAGTGACCGAGCTGTCAGATAAATAAACGTTTTTGTACTTTTACGACGAGAACGCGAGACAAGGCAGATATTATGAAGAATCAGCAAAGAATTGCAGTAAAGGTTCTCTTGAGAAATAAAAAATAATAGAAAATATGAATAAGTAGAATAACAGAAAAGTGAAATAATGAAAATATGTATTTTTATCTCAAGAAATTGTCGGAGTTAAAAAGTAATATCAAAACGAATTTTTAATAAATTAATAATAAATAATCTTCTTTATGTTCCGTTGCAATCTGCTTTCTCTCTTTATGTTTGGGCAACGATGCTAAATCATGCCTGTAATAGTCTTTATACAGTAGGTAGTTGATTTTTTTTATCATATATCACATCCTGTTCAATAAGGTCTTGTTGATAAATTAGTTTAAATTGATGCTTCTAACATTTCTAGAGAAATTTTACGACTTGTAATGATGAAGATTCTTATTATCATTTTGTTATCTTTTTGAATATATAAGAGTATTTCTTATATTGTTGATAATATGGAAATAAGAATGATTATAGCTATCGTTGATACCTATAAGTTATGAGCTGTAATGTTTCATTTTATCTAAGAGAACCTGTACCACAGTGAAATGATCAGAATTTGGGGAATAGTCCCTAATCATCAATAATGATCAATCTTAATCTTTACTTATTCATCTACTTATGAGGTACACTTACTTCGTCCCTCAGCAACGTAATAAACAAGCTATTTGCAGATCACTTCACAAATACAGCTAGACGACTTCAACCAAACTTGTTTCAACTTACTGTCCCATCATACTTTTTTCAAGTAATGCTTTCTGCTTCTCTTAATTAATTGGGAATTTAGAATATTTCTTTTATTATTCGATTGATTTATTCTTGATCCCATCATGAATTCAAATGTTTATATAATATTCCATAAATTATTCATGATATTGTGAAATATTTGTATGTTTCCATCTATACATAGATTAACAAACGACAGAATTTGTTGTTAGCAACGCGCGACTGATTTGTTTATATTAGTTTGTGACTGAGTGTAGCTCACATAAGACGTCATATTTAGATCTCGTATTTCATCTATATTTGAATAAACTTTTCTCTTATCATATCTATTGTCCTCTACTTATATTTAACAATATTATTATTAATACAAATACTATCAGTTACAATAATAATGAATTTTTTGATATATTCATTCTATTCGCTTGACTTATATTGGCTAGAAACCTCTGTTCATTTTATTGATAAAATTTGAGAATTGTAATGACAGGAAGTACTTTCTTTATTTAATTAGTTTTTAATTCTCTTCTAATGCAAATAAATTAAATCGGTGCATGAAAATTCTAGTAATTATGTCGAATCTGAACACCGCTGATAACTTCGAGCTGAAGTAAAATTTAATAGCCCTTTGAACAGCGTAACTCTGTGTATTTGTACTATGTTTAGCAACAAACATATATTTGTTGGATGCAGGATTAATGCTGGTACAAGTATATCTAAAAACTGAAAATAAATCAGAAATTGAAACAGAAGGAGTTTGGGAAAATATTTTATTCCAACGATAAGTATTGAAACTCTATGATTGCTTTATAGAAATGTATTTTCGATTTAGTAATAAAAAAATGAAAAAAGATATATAAATCATTTTTGAGTTACTTAAAAAAAGAAAAGAATTGTGAACCAGCTCAGGTGCGAATATTTCAATTAAAAAAGGCAATAAATATAATCATCAAACTTATTCATTTCTACTCGTGGTGATGGTATTTGAGGCATTCTTATAGAAATTTTTTATTTCTAGTTTCTCCAGATGCTTCATCCAAACGATAAAACGATATTTAGTTCTCTCTAAAGTTTAATGATCTTTTTCTAATTTTTATTTGAGAGAAGTGAATTAATTTAGTTACAGCACTACTCTTTATCGTAATTTCATTTCCAGTAGTTCATGCTTAATGGATCATGTAGAAATAAAATGTGATGTTTAATCCGTTTTTATATAATATTCGACGGTAATAATATCAGCTACTACAGTCAATCGTTGAATAGTGCGTGTTACAGTTAACTTTGACCCCTATTATATAAAGTTGTACGCCCACATAAATGCGCGTCTACGTAATAAATCAATGATTGGCGATTAATTATTTGTGTTCAAACATATTTCAAAATATCTTTGAATTACTTTTCTTTCTGTTGTTATGAAAAAACTAATTAATTATACGATAATTGATATTTTCTAAAATATACAGGAAAAAGTTTCTCTTTATGATTAATAAATTTTATAATATGGATCATTTTGGACAACCAAATATTTAATAAATATTTATAGCCTCTTTTCTAACCTGATAAAATCTTTTGCAAGATTTTTTTTGTGTTATGAAAAGTTCAAAAAAGATAAAACCTAATTAAATATTAAAGGCTGTTGAAAATAATGTCGGTATCAATTAAACTATTTTTAAAAACGTCAGTTGAAGTTCATTCAAATATTTGTCAATAATAGATTGAGAGACATCTTGTAAAAATGTTTAAGAGCAAAATTTATGTAATGTACATATGTTAATTATTATATTCTAATTTTACTTTTTTCGTTATTTCAAGTTCTTTTATGTGAAAAAATACACTTTCACTGTATTATATGTGAATGGATATATATTCCAAAAAAGGGGTAAAAAGTATTTACAACTTTAAAGATGCAAAAGGTCTTTGTCACGATCCTCACACAGAATCAGGAAATAATGTTTTTTAAGCGAAAAGCTTTTCAAAGCAAGAGTTATCTTCTTAGATAAATGAACAATAGTCCAAGACAAATTTATATGATATCATAAATCGAATATTTATTATCTATTGTTACATAAATTCCCTCAATAACTTTATTTATTAGATTGATAAACAATTGATTTTTCTTCACAAAATACTTAATACAGATTATAAAATAAATATATTCGATGAAATACATAATAAAAATTGATAAATTATTCAAAAAATGCGCAAACGTGACACGAAAAGATATCAAATAAAGTCATGTATAGCTTGTGCTTTTAAAGGCTTTGTATTTCGTAATACTTATTGTGATGGTTCCATTCAGTTACTCTCATTCAAAACTCCTCTCTTAAAACGAATCCGTTGAAATCACTGTAAATCAGTGAGTACTTACTAATCCAGTGATTCTCACTCATCCAAGTCAAAAGAGCACTCTAGAAAAAGGGTTTTTTTGTATTCAATGGAACTTATCAATTATAAACAGCATTATATTGCTCTAAATATCTCATTTTCACAAGTTCACATCGAAATAAAGTCGACTTTTAGATTATTCACTCTCTAGCTGTTAAATTGCCAATGAGACATTTGATTTATGTCATCAGAATATTTCATTATAATTGTGATAAAGTTTCTCTAACTTATTTAATAATCTTAACGAATATAAATAATTAATATCTTTTGATAAATCTTAATTAAAAAAAAATTTTTTTAATTTTTAATTGTATCAATTTTTATAATTAACTATTAAAAAATTCATCGAATCTATTTGAAAGCTCAAAACAAAGAATTTTATTTATAAATTTTAATACTATCTTTATCTTTTACTCTCTTACTGCCAGAACATTAGTTTTAAAGCGGTCACCAGGTGGCGTATTGCCATTCATATGTCTGCATAGAAGAAATTGTTCTAAGTCGATGTAGATGAAAAATTGACACCTAATTGACACTTATGGATTGACAGGTAAGTGGTCTACACTGCTTCAGTCTTGACGTTTCGAAGATAAGTAGTCCACACTCTCTCTTTGACTATTTATGTCTAAAAGTTATTCTGTATGCAAAATAACTCGGCTATTACTGTGAATTGTAACAATCTCAGTAATTTTTGTTAATTTAAATGAACCGCATACTAACTGTTTGTATATCAGTTCCCATTTCCTTATATTAATTTTTAATTAATATCTTGCTGTCGTTTGGTGAAATTAGTATTCTGAAAATATTTCTTACTTTGGAGGTTGAAACCAATCAATACTATGTCTACACTATAAATCCAAGCGTTTAGAAACTAATCGCTTAAAGTGCCTACAACGTCATAAACAAACTATAGCAGTTTTGTAGCCGAATTTTAAACGTTTCTTGCCGTTTACCGAAATTCCATAGTTTATCTATGGTGTTCAAAATTGTAAACACATAAGTGTTTTATTGATAAACACTTCAAACGTTTTATTATTAGGCACTTGAATTTTTGCGGATTTGTAGTGTATTTTACTGACTGTTCCATTAATTTGCTTTCAATTAATAAATCGATTACTTCTATTAATAGCCATTCTAAAGCCCGCGAAATTTAAATAACTTTACCAATCCGACATGTTTCCGACTGTTTTGTAAACTGAATGAGCTCAAACTCAAGTAGATTACCTACGTTAATTACTATCTGTTATAATTAATCGTTTTGTCTTATTATTTCTTACTGATTTATTCTCAATTGTCGCCTAATCCTAGTCAATGAAGTCCTGGATTGACTGAGCAAAGAGGGATCAAAATGGACAAAGTTAGTCTTTGAAGTACATTATTGATTGAACAAGTACAATATTAATTATTTTGCTAATTAATAATGCCAAGTTTAAAAATCACAGCCTATCTAGAGACGAGAAAAATCTGTTATAACAAACTAATACAAGTTTACATATTTTTAAAATGGAACCATTAGAGTAATGTTCAAAATACTCTATTTTTAGAGAAAATGTCCTCATCCAAATACAATGGGGTGCATTTTAATGCTTATTATCTTCATATCTTTCATCAACAGCTCTTAATGACTTCTTATCGACCAACAAAAAAAGAACAGTCATGATTTCCTGGTTTTTTTAAACCTCAACTTTATAAAAAGTAGTAGAAGTTGATAAATATCTTCAAACAAATTAAACAGCATAAGAGAATTGAAAAAATTTTAAAAAGACGTTAATGATGTTAAAATAATTTAACATTTATAAACATAAGTATTAATTCATTCCAACGGCCAGTAGTATATCTATAGAAGTAAATTTATTTTTGACTTAATGCTGCTGCAATTAAAATAAAAAATTCAACTCTGGTAAGTAATGTGAGTTTACTATACTATATTAAATATCGTGTTAAAAACCAATTAAATTATTTAATATCTAGAGTTTTATATCGGAATTTCTTTTTTTTTTAATTTTGTTATTGCATAAAAATAAATTTTGTTAACAAGCAATTTTTACAATAGTATACGAAATTTTAACTTATCACTATCATAGTAATAATAAGTCAAAATTTCGAATTTTTAAAATTCATACTCTTATTAAGAATAAGAATAACGGCTAAATGAAAATACAGAATATGAAAATATATAACGGTGAGAGTAAATATTTTCTTAAGAGTACTTACGACCTACGTAAGTCATACATGCACATAATAGAATTATATCATAATAAAGTAAAAACATTAATATACTAATTCATAATGTAAGTCAGGAGTAATTGGAATTTTTAGAGATTAACGCAAAACTGTTATAAAAAGAAGAATCGAATTTAAAATCTTAAAATACTATCACATATTCAGACTTCAATCATTTGTTATTTTCATCTTAATGTATTTACGGAGACAATTTAATCGAAAATGGATATTTTAAGCTTCATTCATTTTCAAGCTTAATTCACACATTTGGGATCATGAAAGTTGACAGTGCTAACATCCGGTTGAACTAAAAAAGTGACGCGTATAGCTTCCATATGGTACCTACGGGCAGAAAAATTATTTAACATTCATGTTACAAAACAAAATTAATGGCATTCTTCTACACAATTAATTTCTTA
>NW_023276367.1:0-103596 GCF_013357705.1 Chelonus insularis | reverse complement strand
CTCTATAGTCAGAAGGTTCGCCAGTTATTTTACCGAACGGTGTTCGATTCCAATTGCGGCAAAATTTTTTTTTTATTCAAATTGCATGTAATTGCAATTTTATCATGCCAAAAATGAGTTTTAAATTTCAATTTTTATGTAAAATTTTTTTTTCAATTAATCAATGACAAATGAGAAAATATTTGAACAGGGCCATTAACCTTTTTTTGTACAAATACATTGATAATAGCCTTTTTAACAACTTATTAACAATAAAAAATTGTTTAAACAATCCGCGGCGAGTTCCGATACTTCGCCGGCAAGCTCTATCCCCACCTTTCGTACTCAAGCCTGCATTATACAATTTATAAACATAAACATGATGTCAGAGATAATATGTTAGCTCTGTAGGTAGAACACCAAGCTTTCATTTTACCGATTAGGGTTCGATCCCACTTATAGCCAATTTTTTTTTTTCATTAAAATTTTATATGATATTTTATATGAAGCTTATGATATCTAAACGTAAACAAAGCAAATGAAAATATGCTGGCTCTGTAGTCAGAAGATTCGATTTCGACATCAAAAATGAGTTTTAAATTTCAATTTTTATGTAAAATTATTTTTCAATTAATCGATGACAAATGAGACAATATTTGAACAGGGTCATTAACCTTTTTTTGTACAAATACATTGATAATAGCCTTTTTTAACAACTTATTAACAATAAAAAATAGTTTAACCAATCCGCGGCGAGTTCCGACACTTCACCGGCAAGCTCTACCCCCACTCTCTGTGCCGAAGCCTGCAGCTTATAGTTTTCAAGCATCTTTAATATTATTGATACCATAATAGCTCAGTGGTTAGAGCACCAATCTTTTATTTTGCTGGGCAGGGTTCGATCCCAGTCATAGGCAATTGTTTTTTCTTTTTTTGCTTAAGTGACTTTATATACTTATAAATTAATTCATATATTTGATTAAATTATTCTTCCAATTAATTACGGAAAACAACTTGTTTTTCTGAAAATAAGCTGAGGGTGAGGAACGAGTTACTATGAATTCTCTTTTTTCGAAAGTGTTGTCTTTAAAAGACAATAGGAATTGATTTTGAACTTATATAAGCAACCAATTATTGTATTTATATAAAATTTTAATGAAAAAAAAAGGAAAAAAAAAATTGGCTATGACTGGGATCGAACCCTAATCGGTAAAATGAAAGCTTGGTGTTCTACTCACAGAGCTAACACATCATCTCTGACATTATGTTTATGTTTATAAATTGTATAATGCAGGCTTGAGTACGAAGGGTAGGGATAGAGTTTGCCGGCGAAGTGCCGGAAATCCCCGTGGATTATTTCAACTACTTCTAAATATTTCTAAATTGCTTAAAAAAAACTACGTTCATATAGCTGTAGTAAAAAAAGTGTTTATAACCCTGTTCATATGTTTTCCGACTCGGCGTCGATCAATTACATAAATAATTGAGAAAAAAAATCAAATCGTTAGTAAGAATTCATTTTAGCATGTTAATGTTATAATTACATGCAAATCTAACAAATAAAAAAGAAAAAAAAACTTATTATGACTGGAATCGAACCCTGCCTAGCAAAATAAAAGATCAATGCTGTAACCACTGAGCTGTTATGGTTCCAATACGCTTATATATGCTTAAAAATTATAAGCTGCAGGCTTGGGCACAGAGAGTGGGGGTAGAGCTTTCCGGGAAAGTGCCGAAACTCGCCACAGATTGTTTAAACTACTTTTCAATGTTAATAATAATATGATTAACTTGTTAATAACATTCAATAACATAAAATTGTTAATACATGTAAAGATGTATAAGTTGTTAAACACAGGCTATTATCAATGTATTTATACAAAAAAAAAGTTTATGGCTCTGTTCAAATATTTTCCGACTTAGTGTCAATAAATTCAATGAGTAAAGAGAAAAAAAAATCAAATCATTATAATGGATCAATTATGGCATGTCAATATTATAATTACATGCTAATCTAACGAATAAAGTAGAAAAAAAAGTGATTATGACTGGGATCGAACCCTGCCCGGCAAAATAGAACTCTGACGCTCTAACCACATGGCCAGCATAATCTCGATATGAGTTTATGTGTATTTGTTTTTACACTACATGCTTGGATACGCCGACTTGGAATTGAGCTTTTTGATTAACATTTATACCTAATAAAAATGATAATAATGGATGAATATATGTATTTGAAGTTATTTGCAGGTATTATATTAATTAATGTTAAATGAGTATCATCATTTTCATTTATTCTAACTGCAATAGTCATCAAAGTATAAGGCATTGTGAAGTGATACACTATGTTTACATGACATACATATATTAGACGTACACACTCATACACAAATTACTCACCAAAATGCAGGGCACCATCAGTTCTGGATACGAATTGAGCATTTTTTCAATATGGATGACTGAGGTCATCTACGAGCATAATGCTGTCACCTATCGGAATTTTTTCAAACTAATTTTCCGGAGAATATTATCTGGAATACAATATTTCTAATTATTTCTAAATTATTCAATTTTATACTATGAATTGATTTTTTCGACATTCAGACAGGTGGCAAGGACTGACGCAAACACGAATTTTGGGCGAAAAACGTATAAAAATAGAATAATTCGTGATTTTTCATCTGAATGATGTGGCCGCCATCTTGGAATTTAAGCGCGGCAAGTCAATTCATAATTTTTTCATTATTCTTTCTAATTTTTTTGATAGAAATATTCACTATATACAAAAAATTGTTGTTTACGTCAGTCCAGCATTAATTCTTCTGTAATTTGGTACCTAATTTTATAGAAATAATAGTAAATTGGCGAAGAAATTAGAAATATCCCGATCCCATGTATTGGATAGGGGGAATCAGTCGCCTCTCTGACTTCAGCCTAGCCTTAAATGATTAAAAATAAAAAAAACCAATTTTAAAAGATTAAAAGAATAAAGCTTATTTTTAAAATGATCATTAGATAAAAAATCTGGGCATCATAGAATTTGATTGACAGTCAGTAAGATTATACATTTAAAGATTTAAATTTAAAAGATTGTAAAAATGCCTTTGACTGACATCTTATTGGGGACGGATGTCACGCTCCCATTTCGAAGCTGTTTCTGCGACACCTGTCGTCAATGTGATAAAATTATTATAGACACTAATATTTTCAAAAGTGAACTTTAGAGGCGCTTTTTATTGAACTCAACTCTTGTTTTCATCTCCGGTGGAAACACTCTCATCTCGATTCATGTTTTATTCAACTCGCCTCCGGTGGAAACTAAGCCACAGAGAGAAGACTTCTGGAAGAGAGTTCCTCATGTGTTTTGGTACGCTTGCGCTGTAGCGAAAAACGTGGTAGAAGGAGTAAAAAATCAGTGGTGGGGAGCCCGGAAGCATTGAAGTAACTGAGGAACTCTTTTCTCAGTTCGACAATATTTCGGAATCGGTCCATTGTTCAGTTTATTTTAAGTTTTTTTATATATAATATAAACTATATGATGGGCTGTAGTGCGAGGTGTTGATATTTCAATCAATTTCTGGTTCGATATTTTTTTACGAATATTTTTGGCATTTTTAATTGTGTAAGTTTTAATGTACATATTTTTCAGTTTTATTTGGTTTGTTTATATTATATTACTTTTATTAATCATTCTAGGACGCTAGAAAAAACAGAACCCTTTAACAGAAAAATACACGATGATGAATTATGGTTATATAAAAATCCGAAGACTGATTCTTACGTTCCGACGACTGTTTTATGGGTATTTATTCTTTATATGAATATAATTTCTATCATTATTTATTTATTAATTCTGTCAAATTTAAAAAATACAATTATGACTGTTTTCAGCCATTAGTATTTATCACTCCCGCACTAGTCATTACTTGTACTTTTTTAATTTATAAGGATAAAGTTGATTTTGCTCAAGCTGTACTCGCAGTTACGTTAGCTCTTGGTTTAAATGGACTGATTACAATGTTATAAAGATTATTGTAGGTAAGTGTTATTTACACATTTTATCATCATTATTATTGAAAATTACAAATGTTAATAGTAAAAATAACTCATTAAACTAACTGTTAATGAATTATTCATAAATCTTATTTATATTTATTATTAGGAAGACCACGACCAGATTTTTTTTGGAGATGTTTTCCTGATGGGTTAGCAAATGTAGAATTAAATTGTACAGGAAATCCGAATGAAATAAGGGATGGAAAAAAATCTTTTCCTAGTGGACACTCATCATGTATGTTATATTAGTACTGAAAAATAAATATAAAAATATCTATATCGATAATAAATTAATAAATTCTTGATATTTTTAGTTGCATTTGTAAGTTTGGATTTACTGCATTATATTTAGCTGGAAAATTAAAAACGTTCAGTCTGTCTGGTAAAGGCAATTCTTGGACATTATGTTGTTTTTTACTACCCTTGATAGGAGCTCTGTGTATTGCAATAAGCCGTACTTGTGATTATCATCATCATTGGCAAGGTATATCGATAATATCAAATATTTAACAACGTTATTGATATTAATTTCGTTTTAAATCCATAAAATTATCAATAACGAAGTTTTTTTCTACAGATGTTGTTGCTGGATCTCTTATTGGATTTTTGATAACGTATATGTGTTATCGACATTATTATCCGTCACTTGATTCTCATGTATGTTATAAATCATATATTACCATAGTGAAGCATGGAGAGTTAAAAAGTATTCAGTCTTTACGAGAAGACCAAATAAAATGGATATAAAAGTTTTCTTTTTTTACATTTTTATCCTATTCTTTCTATTTATTTTTTTTATCATACATACCGTCACTTAGACGTAAATGAAATGCTAAAAAATAAAGTATCCAAAGGATGAATGATACTTAAACTTCGATTTTCGAAAAAAATTATTTACGATTCACTAAGAACCCACAAAAATTAGAACAATAGCTACACAAATTGGAGACTAATATAAAGGTTCTCTAATAGTAGAAGATAAAAATTTTTTATTGTTACGTTTATTTGCTTTTGTATTTTTGCAAAGCAGTTTATTCGATTTTTAATTTTGTAGTAAATAAAACTATTATAGAGGATCATTAATCAATTTGATTAATTTTTCAAATGTCAGAATTAATAAATATATCAAATATTAAATTATAAAGTAGTACAACGTATTATACAGAAAAAGCTCACATTGAATGGTATTTAATGTCAATACACTTAAATTCTGCAATTAACGTTTATATTTCGTATGTCATGGTCGATTAAAGAATATCTCACTGTCATAATTGCACAGCCTTTGGAACTTGTTTATATTTGTATCTGTAAATTATCGTAGAACATAAATTTATTAAAGTTCGAAATCAGGCTATTGATATATCTTAATTTGTAGGCTGTTTCGTCATTTGAAATTTAATTATTTTATTTCACATTTACACTAAAAGATAACTAGAATAACTGAAAAATTTATTTTTATAAAATGAATAATTAGCAGAGCATCATTATTATGTGGAAAATTTTAGTAATATATTAGCAATGAATTGCTAATTTATTCATTCAGAGAAATTTATATCAGAACAATCATACAATTCATTCACAATTCATATTTCATTTACAAAGAATAAGTACGCCAAACATTCCACATTATACAATTTTCGCGCTATAAATTAATTACATAAAAATTTTTAATTACTATAATACATTATCTTATTGTATAGTTATCTTGTACGTATAATATTTTATCCAATTTTTTGAAAAAATTGCCCATTATTCTTCTGCTGATTGGGAAATTTCTTTTGTCATTTAACGTATAATAATAGAAAAAGTTGGTTTTTTAATTAAGAAATGACAAATTTCTCTAATTTCGCGATAGACAAAAAAATTTTTTCTCACATTCAGTTCATCTTTACATTCCATGTGCATTTTACATGATTCAATTCATTGTTGATCAATAAATATCCATTTAAATTCATTATCTTAATATTTTTTTATTCCATTTTTGTTGGGCACTAATGTTATTTATTCACAGATCCCAAGTGAATACATTAAGTATTCACTTATTTACCACAAATCTAAAAACAACATCATAACATCAATTTCATAACTCTTGAAAAAAGAGAGTATGAAAATTTCATACATAATTAATTACATTAATATTTGTTCGTTAATTACTTACATTCGTATCACAATAAATGATTAGATCAGTTTTCATACGTCACTCAAATGCTAAAATATTTAAAAATAAAAAAAAAAAATTTTTTAAATTTAAAGTTAACAGAATAAAAAGTGAATGTATCTAAAATATGTATTAAAGTTACATACGGGATGGAGATCTGGTATCAGCTTGATTAGTATTCGATGGTGGATTCGGTACAGTAGAACTACTAACAGCATTATTTTCAGATCCATTGCAATTAAGAAAATCCCAAATAAGTATGGTATCATCGTGGGACGAAGAAACTATTTGAAATTCATCAAATTGTAAACGGAAAACCCGTCCTGTATGTTCCTAGAGATTAAAAGAAATAAATTAGTTCAAAACATTGGATTTTACGAATTATTATATTATTTTTGTTTTTACCACTATGTACGTAAACAAAGTGTACTGGCAAGTGCTCGAGGATCTAGAGCAGCAACTAAATCCCATACTTTAATTTACTAAAATACAGTAAAAATCAGATTAAAAAACTGATCTAGAGTTAAAAGTCAATTGAAAGAAAAAGATAGTTACCCATCATAGGCTCCGCTAACAATGTGTTTTCTATCAAATCTTATACATCTTACTAATTCTTCATGCCCTTCAAGAACACGCAAACACGCACCACACTCAACATCCCATAGTCTGATAGTATTGTCGCTACTACCACTAACCACTAAGCGATCTCTATATTGCAAACACGCAATTCCCCGTTTGTGGCCGTTTAACGTTCGTACAAATTCACAACTTGAAGTGTTCCATACTTTAATTGTCCTATCACCACTAGCTGACACTATGTATTTTTCGTCAAAATCCACTACGTTAACAGCTGCCCGATGGCCGACTAATACCCTACGTAAAGCAATTTCTGTTTGCGATGTCATATCCCAGACAGCTATTGAACGGTCCTACAAATAGAAATTGTTATACTTTATCGTACTATACATTAATTCAACATGCAAATACGCCGTAAATATTATAAAGATATGATGAATAATAAAGAGAAATTAATGAAATATTTTAAGCATAAATAATCGAAATCTTTTTTTATTACCTTGGAACAAGTTACCATCATTCCATTATTGAATCTTAGATGCAATACAGCTTCACAGTGATGTATCAAAGTATTAACCATTTCTCCGGTATTAGCATCCCAAACTCGGACTGTACTATCGGAAGAGCCAGATATAATAGCTTTATCATCATATTGTAAACAAAGTACAGAACCCGTATGACCAGTTAAAACTTTTATACACTGTAATGTATTTCGATCCCAAATTTTAATAGTATGTCTCTCAAACCAGAAACTATTTTTTGGTCATCGTACTGTAGGCAATAAACACCTTTGGAATTTCACTTCGGCAATTAATCTTTTGTAATTTGTGTTTCCCCATTCGCCAATTGTTATCAATACTTCAATATCTTTTACAATATTTGGAAATAGATTCCTATAAAATGCATGATCACGATAATTTTCACCTGGTCGTGGTTTAAATAAATGTTGAATCCTGTAATTTTAAATCATATTTGAAGTTCAGTTTTTTATAGATAAAAAAATTGTTTAAAATATTTTGTAATAAAAACCATCCACGTCTTTCAGCTAATCCTCGCCAACTGAATCTGTTCGTACTTTACGCTCAATTAGCTTTTTCCAAAGCATTCCTTCACTAATTACCCTATACCACTCTTTACATACAAGTTCCGCTGCATAAAGTGAATCAGCATCTAAGTAAGATAATATACTTTCTGCTACATGATCTAATCCTTTTCTAAAAGAAAGAAAAAATAGATTTATAAAGCTGTATTCTCTGTTATTTGTCGAAAAATATATTTTAAATTAACTACTAGGTAATAACGAAATAAAATCCCTTTGTAACATAGGCTTGAGGAAAGTATTGATATGACCATGTTGATAATGACACATACGTGTAATAATTGTTCTACAAAATGAACTTGCTCTGGTTCACTCCATCTTTCAAAATATTTCATGCACATTTCCCGTTCTTGAGTATATTGGGTTGTAAGATTCATTGTTTGAGATAATGGCTCTTTTTTACGACTGGGATCATACAATATCGTCATTGAATACTGAAAAAAAAATAAAATTTATTAATGTTTTTTCTTCCTGTATCAAATAATAATTATTTTTATACATATTAATAGACAATTATTTCATTTGAATAAGACTCAAACATACTATTAGAACAACATTTCCCATATTTTAAAATCGTTATTTCAAAATATCAACGCAAACTTCTAATTCCTGATGTTAATATTCGTCTCAATATATAGATTTTATTTAGAATATATCATTACTGGTTCAAATCTTTATTATAATCATTATTAAAAAGTTGAACATATTTAAAATTGTGAACTTATATAGAACACGATAAAATTATTTTTTTATTAAATAATACAACAAGCAAATAGGTTAGTATTACCTATAATATAAATTTTGTGGTTCTTGGCCTCACTTGTTCAAGCAAATTCTTTTATGTACTGTGGACAGTATAAATTACCCAGTTTTACGAGACTAAGTCACCAATTGGTCCAGTTTTTTTGTTGCATCATAATTAATTTTTGAAAAATTAAATAAATTTATAATAAGAAAAACAATGATACAGTGGAACAAAAAATAAGTTAAGATATTTAGTCTCACTTTTTAGATATTTAATTTAATTTTTGAAAAAAAAATATCAAAAAGTAATAACCAATAAACATTTTTTTAACCTGAAAAACATTTAAACTTAAATCATGAAATTATTTATACCTAGTTATTCTTGACAAAAACATGAGTTTTGTCATTGTATGTATAGGAGCAGGCGCGTATTGAAAGAATAATTAAGCAAAAACATTGATTTATGGTTATAACGGCATCTCTTTGTTTTTTTAAAACAATAAAAATTCGTAAAAAAAATTTTTTTATCAAGATTAACTTTACAATAAAGATCATTCAAATTAATGGTACATGTAAAAAATGTACTTTCCTATAAATATTAAATTTATTTTGAATTATATTAAATTTTAAAGGAATTATAAACAAAAATAAAATACTTTTTAAAAATTAAAAAAAAAATCACTAATGAAATATAATTTACAGTAAAGATGGATGAAAAAATTCAAATAATCGGTCAATACACTGTTAGAAAAGAGCAATATTCAATCAATTATCCGTATATTCAATTTCAGTTTGTTTATTACTCTTTACGAAAATTTTTTTTTGATTCAGTAAATTATGTCGATGCTAAGGAAAATATCTCAGTAATTTAATACAATAAAGCTACTTAAATTTGAAAATAATTAGATAATAATTATTTTTACATATTATTAATATAACGTATCTGTATGTATATATATCTAATTTATTTAAATAGAAATAAATACATATGTAATTAGTAGTTTATTAGTCATATCAACATAAGATGATAGTATTGGAAAGGTAATAAAGTAGTGGGAGAAAATGGATTAGATGGAGAAAAGAGAAAGAGACTAGGAAAAAGGGGAGGGGGAAAGAGTGGAACTAAAAGTACTGCAACTAGATAAGATGTTTTTAAGGATATTGAAAAAAAATTAAGACCAGTTTAACGATTAAAAATTCAATTTACATGTTATAACTTTGATTTACCGGATTATTTGTATTCGTATCTTCGAGAATTTTATCTGTCTCCATGTTGATCATTTTTCAACACTTGGGGTCTTTGCACCCCTACCTTGAAGGCTTGTGCACCCTAAAATTGCTTCTAAATGTTTATAAGAATTTATTTGTGGATACTTTAAAACTATTCTTTTTTTCTTTTTAATAAACAGATGCACACAAAATTTAAAAAATTGCAAAAGCTTATTTAACTACTACACTCTCTCAAAACGATGAATGACGCTCGTTAGGCATCGCCATGCACAGGAAGTTAATGTAGAATTTCACCAACACAACGAATTATAAATGACCATGTTATGATTTGATACTCCGATACATTTTATTACAATGTAAATGAAATATATATGTATATGTATATATATATGTATAAGTTTAAGTATGAACAATTAGTTTAAAAATGAACGGGAGCACTTTAAATGAAAGTAAAAATTCCTTTTTAATGGTCATAACGGTCATAAGCAGACGTAAATGACAAAGTACTAATCATGTCGAAGAGTATAGTTAAGTCGGTAATGAGTTTACAATGGTAACCAATGCTGCACAAGATGGCGCTCAACAACTTTGAATTTGGAAGTTTATCCTCGATGCTCGAAAACCATGATTCAGCACGTTAATGTAAATTTAACGCAGTTTGCCATATTTCAGCATAAATTGTTATATCAAAACACCAGACTTGAGACAACGAGACGACTCTTGAGGAATTATATTATACACATAATACATATGTCATATTATCATTACATTCAAATAAAAAAAAAGGAACAAAAAATAACTTCATCAATAGTCATCGTCCTACTAAATTTATTGAAGTTTATGATGATTTAAAATTTTGCTAATATATTTTTTCCAATCTTTGTCAATGAAAAAAAACTTTTAAAAAGAACACTTTGTTGCTAAAAACTCCCAAATTGGAAAATTGCTATAGCTTGATTTATAAGTCAATTTATTTAACAAAAAAATGTTAAAAACTATATGAAAAAGGAATTTAAAAAATCTCTTATAATATAAGAGCTTAGATTATCAGAAAGACAAAATATGTTATAATACATTTTTGACATTTTTGCAAAAATTACATCTCTTGGTATCGTAAAATCCCTATTTATTTTTGTTGGTACGGCTAGAGAAGAGAGACCATTGGTCTCTCTTCTCTGGTACGGCTTTATAACAAATGATAAAAAAGTTTCGCTCTTTACCCCAAAGTGTAAAAATGCTAAATTACTTTATTCAAAAATATGTACAGTACCGGACATGAAGAACATGGAGAATATAACATGTTATATTCTCCATAATGAAGAATATAGACTATATTTTTCATGGTTATACATCTGATTTTCCTATACCCTCCTATACAAAATTACACAGTATTTACATATGTCCGGTACTGTATACTGTACATACTCGATTGAATAATAAAATTTCTAACATCTGATACAATTTGCGTTTACCTCAATAAATAATCAAGTTTTTGAAATTTGGCTACAATGTAAATTTCATTCATCCAGTAAAATTTTTTGCAATGTCCATAAGCAATTGTGATTGGACAATTAACTTCAGGCCACATTGTTAGTAAACATTAGATTCATCGAGGAACAACCGAGTCTGGCAGTCGCACAAATTTCTTCGTTTAAATATGACTGAATCTTTATTTCAAGGATAATAATGTGATAGTTTAATAAAAGTTTAACCGATTTTTGTACTTAAAAACACTAATTTCTAATTATTTTCTAAATACGTTAGCGACATTTCATATATTTATAAAAAAATTAAATGATTATCTAAATTATTTGTAAATAAAATCCGTACTATAGATAATTATTATCAATATTAGTCAATGAAAGTATTAATTTATTGAAGTGAAATTATATTGTTGAAATTCTTAAAATATTTAAAAATGTTTTTATATGTTTAACGGTCGGCCTAGTTTTTTTGGCTTCTAAGCTTCGTGAGAATGTAATTCACAGTGTCAAAAATTTATGTCATAATGTTATTTCTCATAAATCCAACATTAGTGATGATAATAATAATAATTATCAAATTATTAATAAACAAGCACTCATTTCGTTAGATAAAATTATTTTGGCTGATTCTCCGGAAAAATGTGATTATGCCATTCAACAAATTTACTGGTATTTTCTTTCTTGTTTACCCATCTATTCAATAAAAGTTCTTATTTGTTGTTTACATTTGTTTTGATTTATTCCAGTGACTCAACTGATAATGTGTTGGGATTCGATTGCGAATGGGTGAACGAAAGTTCTGTTTCTTTGCTTCAATTAGCAACCCCATAATGGACTTTGTGCTTTATTCCGTCTTGGAAAATAGGATATGTTCCATTGAAGCTCAAGGTATATGTAAAATGTCCATGAAATATTAAACAATAAAATAAAATAAATTATTAATCATGTTTAGGAGTTATTGGCAAATAAATGCATTATAAAAGTAGGTGTAGGATCATTTGAAGATGGGAAAAGATTAACCAGTGATTATGGATGTACTGTCGTAGGGACAATTGATTTAAGATTATTAGCGAATCATTTAGAAATTTCTAGTCATCAAAATTTATCTGCTCTTTGTCTTCAATATCTTGGAATCGAATTGAATAAAACCTATGAAGTAACATGTAGCGACTGGAATGCTATTTCTCTGACTGATGAACAGATTGAATATGCAGCTTCAGATGCTATAGCTTCTGTTTTAATTTTCTATCAGGTATTTTATATAAATTAATCAAACTATTAACGTTTGATTAAAATACTCTTCATTTGATTAGATGAAAAAAGTAGCAGATAAAAAACGCTCAACATGGAAAAAAATTGTAATATTTATTAAAAAAACATGGGCGAAAGGAACATATTGTGACTTACCTGAAGGAATATTAGATACAAGGTATTTTTTAAGTTATTTATGGTACACATTGTTTTTTTTCATTTATACAATTTTTTATTTTTATTCTTTAGATATAGAAGTTCATCTCAAAGTTCAAATGGTAAATTACAATCTAACTCAAATCAATGCAGTGAAATGAAAAAGCAGAATGTAGAACTTTCTGAAAAATTGAATATATTCAAAAAACCTAGTATTCCAACACGAAAGGAGCCTCTATATCATAATTGTTATTTACAAGCACCAGATGGTGAAACATTATGTACTTGTGATCGTAAAAAAGCCGAATGGTACATCAATAAAAATTTAGGTACTAAAGTGAATGATGATCCACTTACTGTGAAACTGAATTTTGAACCATCTGGTCGCGCTTTGGTGAGGTTGGACGATATTACACTCAAGTAAAAGTCAATCAATGTGTTGTGTGTGGTGCCTCGGATAAGTTTATTAAGAAAAACGTTATTCCCAGAGAGTACCGCAAATACTTCCCATGTAAGATACTTTTTATAGATTTTTTTCAATTTTTAATTATTAAATAACCTAAATAATTTTTTGTAGTGGTTATGAAAGCACATCAATCACATGATGTCCTTCTTCTTTGCCCAACTTGCCATGAGAAAAGTAATAAAAATGATTTAGATATGAGGAGAAAATTAGCAGTTATGTGTGATGCACCATTATCAAAAGCAATTTTACAAACACGAAATGATCAATACAGAAAAAAAAAAGAATTAATATCAGCAGTGAAGGCTCTAAAATTTAGTTCTTCGATTCCACCTCAACGCAAGAGAGAATTAGAAATTCGCATTGCAGAATACACAAGTCAATCTAAAGCACCTTATGATTTAGCTGAATTAGTACAAAAACGAATTAATAATGAACCTGTTACATCGACGTCTCACCGACAAATGAGACCTCCACACGGGTTAAAGGTTTGAAATATAGTCTATGTTATATACGTAAAATTATAAAATAGTATATTTTTCAATTTAAATAAATTTATTGAATATTTTATTGAAATATATTCAAAATGTAAATGTTTTTTTTTAAATAGGTAGTTCAGTATTTTACTAATTCTGAAGGAGGACTTGTAACTTTAGAGAGAATGTGGCGAGAACATTTTTTGACTACAATGCAACCACAATATCTACCAAAACTTTGGTCTGTTCGACATAATCAGGAGAGATTAATGATTCGTCAAACACAAAATAGAATTGAACCGGAAGATGCTAAAGTAGCTGGTCTTTCAAGATGATAAAATTGAAAAAAATTTAATTTCAAATTAACTTATAATCAAAATGATAATATAATATATAGAGATAACTTATAAGTATAAATTAAATATTTGTAATAATTTATTATATAAATACAATTTTCATTGTATGTACTCGTATAAGAGCGAGTACGTGATTTAATATATCCATAAAATTAACCTCAGTTACAAATTCTACTTTTAGACGAATAATTTAAAAAAAATAAATAAAATTTTCAACTTATTTTTATTTCTTATCATTTAATTATTCAATAATGTTGAGTACTACTATTTACAAAATTCATGTTCATTAAATCCTAGAGTCACACAATGGTTACACATTTTTTTCTGTCGTCTGATCATTTGTAGATTGAAAATGTTTCAACTCTGCATCGATTCTTTCTTTCGCTCTAACAACTTTAGATTGGAGGTAAAAAGATCCACCTTTTGATCTATCATTGGCATCAAATAAGTATTTGTAATTTTTTTCAATGGCATCTTTTTGAGTAGGTTTTTCAACGTTTAAGATACGAAGAGCCTCTTCAAGTGATATTCCAGTTTTTGTTGTAGTTGTAGCACTTTGTGTACCTTTTACACCACCACCAGCACGTTTTGCTGCTTCTTGGCTAGCCGCTATTTCTTGGCGAAGTGCTCGGGCAAAAGCTTTACCAATTATTTGGGTCCCTAGGACAATTATTTGGGCTAAGTATTTGGCCATAACGATTCACTTAATGGATGTGTTGTTGGTAGTCGATTATTTATCTCATAAATTATTTTAAAATAATCCAGTGGTTTGAGTTGTAACTTTTTCAGGTTATATCATTTGAACATCGATTAAACTCGAAACATTTATTGGCTAATTATAGTTTGAATTTTAATCATTATTGTAATCATGAATTGTTGAATTCACGTCAGTATTAAAATATTCAACTGACGAATTGTAATTAACAAAAAACAAGAGAATAATCTTTTTTAACAGTAAAAATTTTTTTTTGAAGGTCAACAATGAAAAAAAACATGTGTATATAAGCAATAAATTAGCGCCAGATTTCAATTTTTTTAAATACATTTTGAAATAGAATATTGGTACATTTAATGGAAGATTTATATGATTAAATAGTTTAAATAGATTAAATAAACAATCATTTAATTTATATAGAAAATTCTGATATAATTGAATAAAAATTTTTATTATTTGTATTAATTATTTAAAGCCATCAACTGTATAACAAGAAAATTTTATTTTTATGTAATATTTTTGTCAATATGTTGTCGACCCTGACAATCTGTCTTTCTCATTCCAAAAACGGTCCGAAAGACTTTAAAGATATGAGAGAGAAAGCCTCTGTTGTTGGGAAGGAAATATAGGAAATGCTCAATCCTTATATATATGTATATTTAGTTTGACCCGATAAAAGTCTCAAGAGAAACTATTGTAAATATATAACCAATCGATGGTTAGAAATCAGCCCTGATTAACGTGAATTTCGCTTTGACTTCGATGAATATGAATAGCACATGTTCTGTTTTATTTGAATACTACTTGATTTAATATTAATAAAATAATATTATATGAGTAAAAAAAATGAAGCATCAAGGTGTAATAAGTGATGTGGTTATAGAGTCTAATAAAATTCAACCCAGTATTGGTATGTGAATGTTTTTAAAATTATAAATATTACATTTCTTTTTTCATTATTATTGCTGGAATTATTAATAATTAAAATGAATGTAGTTTTTTTATACAAATAAGTAATACAATCACATCGAATTATATATATTTCCAGTATCGTTTCCAAATGGCATTGTTAAAAATGAACAATCTTCAAAATTGCAATGTGGTTATTTTAATAAAAAAGGAGAAAATATACTCGCTGTAGCAACTAACAAGATAGTTTATAAAGGTTATTCATCTATTAATGAAGAAGATAAAACTTATACTATGTTAGGTATTTTTAACAAAAAAACTGGGAAAGTTAGATTAATTAATGTTGAGCGTTGGCAAGTATCGCCTATACTAGATAAACAGCTTGACTGCAGCGTTCATTTGAATGATGATAAATCTGTTTTACTTAATAAACAATTCGGTTCGAAAAAAACAAAAAGAAGAACTATTCAACTTGGAAAAATGAAAATTAGTATAGATGCAGTGAAAGATCAACTTGGAAAAACAGCAACTAGTAAGTATTGAGTTTGCGACTAATGAAATCTTTATTATCATCAAACATAATAATCTATCATTTTCAGATGTTCAAATAAATAAAAGGGATTTGACTCAGAAAATAAATAATCAAATTTCAAACAATATACCACCATGCAACAGAGATGCACAGTCACCAACAGATGTATATAATTTATATGATATCATACCTGAAGAGAAACTCAAACTCATTATCGATAAAGTTGGGGAAATTTCAGTTAATAATTCAGAAAGGTAATATTCTTATGCCTGCTTTGATTTAGCTTTAAATTGAGATAATAGTTTTTGTTCATTTTTCATTACAGATCTCGATTTTACGTAGATACTTATCAATCTATCGTTAATGATTCACTGAAAAATCATAAAATAGCTGTGTTAGAATTTATTTATGGAATTAATAAATGGATGAATATGAATATAAGAGATGCCAAAAAGAAAAGTTCTGAAATTTCACCATTTCCAGAAATTAGTAATTTTATTATTGAAACATACAGTGTACTCAGTATCAATGGACGGTATGAAAATTATTTTTTCTTTATTTCTATTAAATCAGTTTTATACTGATTATACATTTTCAATTTCAGAACACGACCAATTACTATGAGAGATAAAGGTATAATTCATTGCATCATTTTGGCCTTGATGATAAATAATTTTAAATTGGATTTAGAAGTATTTAGTAAATGTTTTCACTCTACTTTTGGTATTAAAAAACTTCTCGAATTAGCAAAAATTGTTGGAGCTGTGCCATTGAAAGACGATAAAAATGTTATTGTATTGAAAGTCCCACTACCGCCACCTGGAAATATAATACCACGATTTAAAAAAAAATAATTGTAATATTTTACTTTTACAGAAAAGTAAATATATAGTAAGGAAAAATAATTCAAGTAACTTGTGACAGTCAGTTTAATATTCTACAACATTACCTTTTCAAACAAATAAAATTCGAATTTGTATTATTTTTACTATTAAACATTATCTATTTAAACACTAATAACAATCATAAATTATCCTTTTTTTGTTTATATGACCAGGTGACTTTTTTAAATTAATATATATTTAAAATAAACAAAAATAATACGGTTTATATTTTCTTTAGAACATTCGCCAAAACTTATGTTTGAATTCTATATTTTCAACAATAATAATAGATAATCCATTTAATTCTCATTTTAATGGCTCTATTGTAAAATGATAATTTTGTATAGTCAAGAAATACATTAATGAAGTTTTTAATATTAAAAAAAAACCATTCAACAATGTTCATTATTTCGAAATGATTTATTCTAATATCATTTAAAATAATATTTCCTGTAATGTATTGACCCTATTCGATAATTGATTTAACAAATTTTGCATAAATCATAAAAAAAAATTGCATATTTTATGAAAATAATGATTTATGCATATTTCTTCTAATCTACGTTGTTGATAATTAAAACTAAGTGAAGGTATTCGATACGTAATTAGCTTATATTGGGAAACTGTAAAGTACTGAGTTTATTTTATGTGCAATCATAAGCTATAGATATATTATGTTATAATATAAAATTTATTGAAGTTATTAATATAAACAATTATTTTATTAACTAATTTAAAATATACATTATATCAAAACATTTCAATTTTACATATTTTGAATATTGATCAACCTTATTTTGACACTAACCGTTATTGAAAAATTAGCCATTGATATTATTTACGATCATTTTATGTTAGTTTTATTTATTTATTTATTTTTTTTCATTCAAGAAATTATAACACTAGATAGAAAGAAAATCCACATACAATTTTATTCTATTTATTATTGAAATTGGCACCACACTTTCCATGTCGTATTATATGGGCTGCATGTGACACTTCAGTTTACTTTGACCCCGAAAAACGATAATATAGCCGTGCCCAACTGCATCGAATATATTTTCTGAATATACTAAATAGTGGCAAAAAACAGTAGTATAAAAGTCGTTGTCAATATAAAATTATAAACAAATTTTCAAAAAATTATTAGAGTTTTTGAAAAACTGTATGCAATTGTCGAAGGGTTGATAATTACATGAATTTAAATTCACAGGTATTTTATTTACATTGTCGATAAAAAACATTATCGGGAATCGTTTGATTAGATGAAAAGTTTACCGATGAAAAAATACATATAATCAAATTGTTATTTCGCAAGGTACAAAAGTTCGAAAGATTATATATATTAGTTAATTGTTGTAAAGAGAACATCTTTATATGATATACATATAATAATTCAGACAATATTTGTCAATTGCCCCCCACCCAACCCTTTGGTTTTACGCCCCTATTATGTTCATAATGTGTTCTATATTTTTATCTTGGTTCTAGATATAAAATTCTGATATTTTTAAAATAACTTTCCCTACCATTTAAATGTAACAGAAGAGATCAATGTTCTCAACCTTCTTTTATGGCATAATAAACATGTAAATAACAGATTTCGAAGAAAAGTGTTGGTTCCGTGACAACTTTCAATAAAAAAACTATACATATATTCTAACTTTATTTCAAATATTAAAAATTGACAAACGTTATCCTAAATAACGATTTATTGATTCCATAATTAATCTGATTATATCAAAGTAAGAATAATAACTATGCCTATTGTGCATTCATAATATACATGTAGCTATGTATCTTTATATAAACTTAAAGAAAGTATGGAACATTAATTCTCGTAAATATAATAATAAATTTATAAAAAAATATAATATAAAAATATTCGAGTATAAAAAATAAAAAATTTCAAAAGTGTGACCATATCTGCAATTCGTTTGAGTCATTCTTTATGTATACAGTACAGAAAATTAGGAATAAAGCTCTGGCTGTGAAACCAAAAGGTAGTAGGGGGATCAGCTACATACTCAGAGTAAGGAAAACGTGAGGTATGGGCAACGGCAGTGGCGTCATCGCATTCATTGGCATCTTAGTAATCATCGCGTTTAAGTCATGATAGTGAGTTTAAGAATATGTGTATAATATAACTTACACAAGATTTCAGCAATATTAGTGGTATTGGTTTTTTCGTGATAATCTTACATTCCATTATTATTAAGATTCAAATTGAGGCTGAAGTCTAATCCGAATGTGTTTAAAAGCAGACAATATAAGTGAAATGTATGTGATACTATTTCATAGTTCTATGATCATTTGATTCTTCAAGAATATTTATAAAATAAACGCGTATAAGCTAATAAGTTTATAAATGTTTTCTAAATTATTTTTATGATAATTTAAAATGTTTATAAATATTGAACGTGAAATAATAGTGTAGTAAAATAGCTATAAATTTGATTAGAAAACAATATTTCTATATTTTTCCAATATACACTTAATTATTGAGAAAATATTTATTCTCAACGAAAAAAATGTTATACTCGCGATGGTTAACTATTTATCCTACTAAGCAAAGACTTAACGATTTTGGCTTCATTGTTGTCGGTACCCTCACTCTTCTTGTCTTACTCAGCAACAGAACTTTAGGTGAGTTTACTATATATCGAAATGTTTCTCAGGTGTGTCTATATCATATCTTTCTGCTTTGTTATGTATGTACGGTATTCATATCGCTAGTTGTGTAAAAAGTACAGCTCTTTTGCTTTAAATTTTCATAATTTACGTAAAAAATCTTTACAGACTAAAAAAATTATTGTTGTTTTTTTTTACACAAATTACAAGTATCTTAAATAAAGAGCCTATACTTTTTACACCGTTAATAGCATTTTGTATACAAAGATCGGGTGGAGATCGGATGAGTAATTTGTAGATATATTCACATTTATCGAATAAATGAATGTATACTAATATTGATTCATTGAAAAAAATAAAAAAGTATCACCATAGAATAATAAAAATGACATGAATTATTATAAATTTCAAATAAAAAATTAAAATCTTTTCAAAAATCAGATCTAAATGAGTTTCAGAAAATTATTAAATTATTTGAATGACTCATATTATTTTATGTACAAGATCCATCAAATATGTAATAGATGTACTTAATTAGTACATCATTTAATGGACTAATAAAAAATAATCTTGCCATAAGCATCCGTGTTTATAAATAAATCATTTTTTTAAAAAACTAGTTGGTTTAAATAAGTCAATAAACTTTATAGAAGTTATTTTTTTGAATTACAAATCACAAATAAATGATTCTTTTTATAGGCAATGAAATTCAAATACGACAACTACATTTACGACATGAAGATGGAACGACATATTCAAAACCATTCAGTTTTAATAATCATGTAGTAATGGTATGTTATTTTTTGTAATAATATTTTTTAATCACATGCAATTCTTATTTATAAGATTTATTATTTTGATAATTATTTTTTCTTTACTATTGTTTCGGAACACAATTATTTATGATATTGTTATTTGTAGACTAATCGTTATAATGATGACAATCACAATCATAAACCTGTATTTTCGGATTGTCCAAAATATGCACCTACTGTAAAAGAAGATGAACCATCAGGAACTATAGTGATCACTGTACGTGCTGAAGACCGTGATCCACTTGATGAAGGAGGTACAAAGAAAATTTACTAAATATTTTATATGGTAATGGGATATTTGGTTACTCAATAATTGTATTTCAGGTACCATCTCCTATAGTTTTGTTACTGCCCCTGGAGAAAAACTCAAATTCGAAATCAATAATGTGACTGGATTGATAAAAACTACACAAGTGTTAGATCGAGATGAACCAGCTCGTGAGAAAGAAGCGTATTTGACAGTGCTGGCAACTGATAACGGTCGACCTCAACTTGATGATGTCTGTACGTTTAAAGTGACCATTGAAGATGTCAATGACAATTCACCAGTCTTTGATAAAGTGGTGAGCTCTTTCTAGTCGTTTTATAGTAATTTAATGGTTAATTTTATAAACTATAAAATTCTAATCATTTTCTTTGCAATAATATTTAAACAAAAAGACGAAAGTTTGAATAAAAAAAATATTAATTCAACAGCTCTTACAGGTTTCTAAAAGAATATCAACTATAATTATAAATTATTAATAATACAATTTAATTTAGATAATTTTGATATTACGTATCCATTAATGTCTTTTTATCATAAATTTGCAACGAATATTATTATTCTTATTTATTTTTTCAAAGAATGCGGGTTTTCAAATGCTTTATTTAAGTCAGTTGTTTTGCCATTTTGTCAACAAATAGGTCTTTCAAGGATATAATACCAATAAACAGGTTTGTTTAGTAACGTTTCAAATTGGACCGAAAAAATTTTTTGATATACATGTTACTAAATATCAAAAATTAATTTTATTTACAAATTACTTTTTATTGAAAGATATATATTTCAAAGAAATGGTTCTTAATTGTTAAGAATTGACTGTTGGGTATATTTCATTACAAAAAAATTCCATTAGTTTCATTAACTTTTATTTAATATGTTTTTTTATATTTTCTTTTCTTTTATATTTACAAAAAATATCAATTACGATTACTGATGAAGACAAGATATGTTTATCGATAATCTATAGCTATCAAATAAATGAGTGATTTGATCACTTATTTTGTTAAAGTAATTTCTTAGTCTTACGTTTTTATGATTTGTTTCTATTGGATCTTATTAGGTTTACACTGAATCAGTTCCTCAGGATCTTCCTGTAAAGCATGAAGTTATGAGAGTATCAGCAACAGATATTGATGATGGAAATAATTCAGTTGTACAATATAGTTTATCTTCGATACGTCCAGAAGATGCTAATTATTTTAAAATCGATGAAAAAACTGGGGTTATCAACCTTAATCAAAGAATTGACGTAAGCTAAAAAAATCTATACAGCTTTTTATTTCTACAATACTTACAAAATTAATGATAGAAATGATTTTTACCTATAAATAATATTGGTAATAATAATTTTGCTCATTTCTCTTCCTTTTAAGGTATTAAATTTTTTCATTTAAAATAAAAAGTTAATTTTGTAAGTAGACTGTATGCGCATTTTTAGATATATATAATTTGCATTAGTACATAAACTTGATGAAATAATATTTTTTAGCGGGAGCCAGAATACAAATTTCGTCTGATTGCGAGAGCTCAAGATCTTGGCAAACCTGAGCCAAAAGCTAGTGAAATTGAATTGGAAATTCGAGTTATTGAATCGAATAAAAAATCTCCAACGTTTTTGCCGTTAAAATCATTCGAACCAATTGAAATAAAAGAAAACTTTAGTGATTTCGACGCGACAATTATTAGACTTGAAGCAATATCTAACATTGATGATAACCCCGATTTATTATTTGAGCTTGTTACTGGTGGGACAGAACAAACGAATAAAGGAAATACCTTTAGGCTAGAATCAGAAAAGAATACAGCTGATATTAAATTATCACAACATTTAGATTATGAAAGTATCACCGAATATACTCTTATCGTTCGTGTTCAAAATAAATATAATTTGGCTGCCGAAACAATAGTTAATATTCGAGTATTAGATGTGAACGATAACATACCGGTATTTCGAGAAATGAAGAAAGGTAGTGTATTGGAAAATGAACCGCCAGGAGTTCCAGTAATGCAAGTTCGTGCGATTGATGCTGATGGCACTTTAGCACATAATCAAGTTACGTATGAGTTAGATAATTTTAAAGATTTATTTACTATTGATAAATATACTGGTAATATTACTACATTAACTATTTTTGACCGAGAAGCTGAAGATACGTATAATGTGAAAGTCATTGCAATAGACAGCTCTCCTAGTGCTTTGTTTAAAACAGGAGAACACAATAAAGGGCAACAAGACTTTCGTATTGAAATAGCCGATAAAAATGATAATCCACCACATTTTAATAGATCAGTTTATACTGCCAACTCAATACTTGAAAATGCTAACATTAATGCACTTGTTACTGAAGTTAAAGCCCATGACATGGATACTGCTAGCCCTGTAACGTATAGCATTATTTCAGGCAACACCGATGATAGCTTCTATATTGAAGGCACGACGGGAAAAATTCGTATTAAAAGGCCTTTAGATTATGAAAAAATAACTGAATATAATTTAACTGTTCGAGCTTTTGATGGAGTCTATGATGATAACGCAACAGTGAAAATTTTTATAGAGAACGTTAACGATAATCCACCCGTTTTTGAAGACTTCGACAAAAATCCAACTATAGAAGAAGAAAAATTAATAAATGGATGTATAACAACTGTTGAGGCATATGATCCAGACGTTAAAGATAGAAGTGCTGATCAACATATTGCATATTTTATTGTAAAAGAAGATCAACAACCACTCATTAACATTGATAAAACAGGATGCATTACACTGAAAAAACCCCTTGATAGAGATCCTCCTAATGGCTATCCAATGTGGACAGTGATTGTTATGGCTAGAGATGACGATGGATCCCCAACTGCATTACGTGAATTGGTTATGGTCAATATAACATTGATTGACATTAACGATAATGCGCCATTTTTAGATATGATTCAACCCGTTGTTTGGCAAGAAGGATTACGGCCCGGTAATATAACAAAACTTAAAGCACGAGATTGGGACTCAGATGAAAATGGACCACCATTTAAATTCAGTATCGATGAAAATTCGGCTGACGATATTATCTTGAGTAGATTTTCAATAAGAGGCGATGATCTTCGTGCAGAAGTTACATTTGATCGTGAAGAATATAAACAATATGAAATTCCAATATTAATAACAGATAACGGTAAAAATAAAGTAATGACAGGAACTTCAACACTTACTATTATAATTGGTGATATAAACGATAACGAAATGAAAGATGGCTCCAGTTCTATATTTGTATACAATTATCAAGGAACAGCACCTGATACAGAAATCGGAAGAGTTTATGTTGACGATCTCGATGATTGGGACTTACAGGATAAACATTTTTCATGGTTAGATAATGATAATAATGATAATATACATAATTTTACCACTGTGAACAATGGAGTTATTTCATATACAAGATTCTCACTCAATTTAGATAATGGAATGATAACTATGCTTTCTGGTCAATGGAATGATGCTTCATATTTACTTCGATTCAAGGTAACGGAAGAATCTAAAGCTATTAAACGTCACAGTGTAAATGCTTATGTGAATGTCACCGTAAAAAATATACCCGAAGAAGCAGTTATGAAGTCTGGGTCGGTACGTTTTCATGGAATAAGTGCTGAAGAATTCATTGCACCAAACCGTAAAAATGCAAGCATAAGTAAAAAAGACATGTTTCACGAACGATTATCATCGATTCTTAATTTAACTATAGAAAATATTGATGTCTTTACTGTTTTACACTCGCCACATTACAATAATAAAAGTTTACTAGATGTTAGATTTTCTGCACATGGAAGTCCATATTATGCAGCTGAAAGATTAAATTCCATAGTTGCCATATATTCAAAAGAGATAGAACACGATTTAAACGTCAGTATATCATTAATAAATATTGATGAATGTGTTTATGAGAGACGATTTTGTAATAATTCTTGTCGAAGCTATTTAAATGTAACACCGAAACCTTACTCTGTTTACACAAATATTACATCATTCGTTGGTGTAAGAGCAGTTGTTGACCCACAGTGCACTTGTCATGTTGCTGAACCAATAACGTGCCTTAACGGTGGAACGCCATTAATTACTGAAACGGGTGAAGGAGATCGATGTGAATGCCCTCCTGGTTTAGATGGTCCACGATGTGAATTATTGGATATAGGGTTTCAAGGTGATGGTTGGGCAATTTTAAAATCGGTCAATCAAGCATGTGATGATTCTCATCTTGGTTTAGAGTTAAAATCTTATTTAGACAATGGATTAGTATTTTACATTGGGCCTATGAGTTATGGAAACAATAATGAATCAAACTTTCAGGATTTTATGTCACTTGAAATTCAACATGGATACGCTGTTTTATATGTTGATTATGGGTCTGGAACTGTAAAACTTGACCAAAAACAAACAAAATTAAACGATGGTAAAGAGCATCGAATTGATATCTATTGGACAAAAACTACTATTGAAATGAAAGTTGATAACTGTGGTAAGTCAGCATGTATGAGTTTAGTTGGACCAATTGGGCCTAATGAATTTTTAAATGTCAATAGCCCATTACAAATTGGTGGTACAATGCTGAAAGACTTTAATGATTTATATCATTATTTTAGTTGGAATTACAAACCTATTAATAGAGGTTTTGTTGGATGTATTCGAAATTTAACAATAAATGGAAATACTTATGATTTTAGAACTTTAGCGTTAAGTAAAAATGCTTATCCAGCATGCAGTCACAGTATGTCAAAAGCCGTTTCGTTTGGAATTGATACCAATTTTCTTGTTGCTATCCTAGTGTGCGTAGCAATATTATTAATTCTTCTTCTAGCTGTTGTTGTTCATCGACGGAAGCGAGATGATCTATATAAAGATATGGATGATATAAGGGAAAATATAATTAATTACGAAGATGAAGGAGGTGGTGAAGTTGATACTGGATACGATTTAAATGTTTTAAGACATATATATGACAATACGCCTACAACAGGATTTGATTCAAAAGTTGGTTCATCTATAAATCCAAATAATAATAGTAAAATTTCTGAAGAAATGGCAGTTCCGGATATTTGTGGATTTCTTGATAATAAAAAACAAAATTGTGATAAAGATCCTGACACTACACCGTATGATGATGTTCGTCATTATGCATATGAAGGTGAAGGCAATTCTGATGGTTCTTTATCATCATTGGCATCATGCACTGATGATGGTGACTTAAAATTCAATTATTTATCTAATTTTGGTCCAAGATTCCGGAAATTGGCAGATATGTATGGAGAAGAATCAAGTAATGACGAAGATGATGATAATAATGATAGTCATGATGATGATCTCCGTCATCATCATTATCAAAGTCGAGATAATAATAATGATGTCCAAGATGATAATAATGACAAAGAAACTGAAAATGATGGTGTAGATAATAATATGAGTGATGGTAATATTAATCGTCATCGTCGTCATCGGTCTTATCGACATTCTCAACGTGAAGATAGAGAAAGTGAAAGTTGGTGTTAATTCAAATTACATTGGAAACAAATGAATGCTTTTTTTAACCAATTTACTCGTTTTATTTAATTTAAGTGAATATAGGTTTCTTTGAAGGATTAAAAGTATATTTATAGATGAATATTAATCATTTCGGCTACATAATAATGATGTAAACAGTTGTGCATGTACTTAAAACTCATACTTACTTTTTCATTATACTTGATTTTTTTTGCTTTTCAGTTAATCGTAATAATGATTTTGTTGAAAAAGTAAATTACAATATAATCATTTCAATTTTATTTTTTTGGCTCAGACAATTTTTTTTGTATTATTTATTTTTTCGCCAAACGCACCAAAGATTCATTTGTGTGCATGCGCAAATATAAAATTTGATTGGAAAATTAGAAAAATTATTGTTATAATGATTACAGTACATAATTTTCATAATAGTAGTATTATTACTATGTTTCTCTTAACTGATAGTAAGCATTTTGATAACTGGAATTATTTTAGTAATCATATTATGAACATAAATTTACTTTTTATAAAGTTTATATAAAAAAATTGTTTTGAATTTTCACTAAATACATACCAAATTTTATAGGAAATTATACTTTTTATTGATACTATTACTGAATTTACTTTTAGAAGACTGAATTTAAAGTTACTTTCCACATCAAATTTTGTTCTTTTTTTTTTTTTCTTCTTTCTTACAAATAGGACATATTAATATTGTTTATAAAACTTTTTTTACTATTTTATACATAATTTTTTATTATAAATATTTTATAGGAAATTTGAAAGCATCGATACATGTGTAAAATTTACTTAGGTACAAGTATGTAAGTAAATTTTTAATTTAAGGTATTATTGTTATTGGGTACTGAAACAAATGTATTTTTAAACAGATATTTCGTAATTGATCCATAAAAATGAAGCTCGATGAATGCATGCATTACTGGAAAATAAAATGAAAGTTTTTTTTATAAATAAGTAGAATGACGAATATGGCTCATAGATAGAAAAATAATTAATTTTAGCTTCTATTGTGAAAATACTTTTAATAACAAAATATTTTTGTAGGAATCATGTATATAATAATTCTTTAAATAAATATAACTATTAAATAAATTTCAACATCAGTGGTAATTGTATTTCTCAAATTAATTTTCAATATAATGTTGTGATAAAAATAGTCAATCTTAAAAGAAACCTATTACATGCACATGGGAGTATTGACAATAGCTAATTGATGTCTACACGTATAAAAATCTTTGTCTAGTTTATTCTAAATAGTAAGTCAGCATATGAGATTCAATTATCTATATTTCTTGTATATGTGCGAATTTGAAGTTTCAAAAATATAAATTATTAGACATCATTAGAAGAAATAAGATTATTTAACGAAAATATAATTTGTGAAAAATTACTAAGAAAAAACCTTAAACTTTAATAATGTAAGTTAATTCTATTTTTTTGAGTTAGAATCCAAAATCTGATTTATAAAAAAAATATTATAGGCTAAAAAGAAAAAATTTAATGAATTATACCATGTTATTGGCAATATTCATGTTGCAATTGATTTTATTACCATTATTCTTTAAAAATACGGTCAATGCACAATTAAACTTCTCTACTGGTTGGGGAAAAAGAACTTTCGTAATGAAAAATAATCAAACATTGTGGTTTTTCCTACCACAAAGCAATTGCAGTGACAAATACATGAAGAATAAAATATTTATCATTGTAAAAACTATATTAGAATCATGTAATTTAATGAAGGTAAATAGAATAGAAACATTTATTTATAAAAAATTAAAAATTATTCACTATATGAAGAATACATATTTTTATATTTTACAGATTCATTAAACCTTCAATTCAACGTAGAAATAAGTTTTAAAAATTAAGTCATATCAACTAGGGTACTAATGATTAATCTTGGCTTGTTTTATTTAGTTAATTAGTATATTTATTCAATATAAATAAATGTATTCGAAGAAATTTTTGTTTTCACAATATTAAATTGTAACATACCTGTTGATACATTGCATTTGAATCAATTACAATTATAATTGTTATTATATTTCTCTTATTTTTATTTTATCTTTTAATCGAAAGATTTGATTTTACTTTCGAAAAATCAATAAGAAAATCATTTAATGTTATATCAAAAATAAAGTTTTTACATAAGTGAAATTAAATAAAAAAGCAGTGTATAGATATGTACTAGCTTACGAGTTACTATTATTTTAAAATAAAATACAATCTTCAGTATAAAAATACAAAAAAATTTTTGTTATGTAGCATTAAAAAATGGTTATATATGTATTTAGTACAAAATATATATTTTGATTGATATACGTCACTTGACAAGGCCAATCAGACTTAGGTACTTATTTTATCAAGACTTGTTAAGCTTAGTGCATGTTTATTCATTCTCCTATACTGATCTCGATATTAGTTTGTATGACTAACCACAGTTACAATGGTTCTGTCAAAATCAATTTAAAACATGTTTTCTCAAAAAACACATTTAGACACTCAGTGCAAGATTTAATAAAAATATAAATACCTTTTTGTCTCAATACAATTTTTATGCAATAGAGAAAATAAAGATAAATGCTCATAAGTATTAAAAAAATATGTTCTATATTCCATTTATGAGGTATGACTTTTATTCAACGAATCATGCTTCATTGAAATGATTTTTCAGTATATGATTGATAGATTTTCATAGTTTTGTAAATTATAACTACTATAAAGCTTTAATGGATTTTTATCTTTCGCTTACAAACATCAAAGTAGATAGATGTTTTTTATATTATTCTTCAATTATTGAAATTGAAACTAATTTTGTAGACGTCAACAAAATTACTTGTTTATAAAAAAAATTATTTTGCAGTTCATTTTTGTATGGTAAAAAAAGATGATAACGAGATGTGTCATTTATATAAGATAAATTTATATAAGATTACGTGAGTGTTTTTGTGTATCAAAAATAATCTTATTTGAATGATAAGAAGATTCTCTTCTTCAATTAAGTGTTCATTTATTGTTAGTTTGGTGAGATGGCAGACTTTGTCAGAAAAGGTAGTGTACAACTTGTAAAACGAAGCAGCGTCCAGATAAAGCATGCTGCGAAAGAAGTGAGAGGTTTGTAAATTTAGTAGTAAAAAATGCGATATTTATGATCATTACTTTATGACCATTACAGACAGTCATAAAGTTATTAATCATTATCATAACCAAATAAAGTTATGAATTATAGATAATAACACGATTGATGAAATAAAATTAAAAAATTTTGGACATTAGAAATATAATCAGTTAAAAATTATTAATATTTAATCAGTAGAATAATTTTTAACATTTTGTAATAATGAAAATTATACAAAAAATGATACTCTTGTAGCCATTAGGAAACAGGCTGTCGTCAGACTTACGTATGTTGCTGTCTTTTTTGGTTTCCTAACGTAAGATTAACGTCAGACGTCAGATGCTGCTGCAGAAAGGAAATTATTCTAATACATACATTAAACTGATGGATTAATTGTTTGGATTTATTTTTAATTTAACTTTTTATTAAATTTCATTAATCAAAACATTGTTATTGATAATAATAATTAATAATCAAATCATCGGTAGTATTATCCAACGAACATGCTAGTCGTTAACATCTATCAAAATATTTGATAATAACCCGTGTAAAAAAACTTCATTCTGGATGAGTTCCAAATTTTGTTCCGCTGGTGAGACTGAGCAGAATTGATTTGGAAATTTTTGGAAAATATATTTTTTTTCCTATTCATATTTAAGTGTTTCGAATTGGACAATTTTAAGTTGCATACATCGAAAGGGTCGTCGATACTTTCACTACTTTTTGCTTTTGCATTCAGAAAGTGCAACTTGTAATTTGTAGAGCTTGCTTTCTTTAAAGGTGTCAATTTTTCAACCAAAATAAAACTATTTTGGAATGTTTGATCACAAACGAAAATTATGTTTTATTTAATACAACAGTTTTATTAATAATGCTAGTTTATTTACATTCAAAATATAGAGGATAATCCATGTAAAAGAAGAACACTTGAACAATGTGAAACATTTAGACAAATTTATTCATTTGTCAAAGTATCAATGAAAATGATAATAAGATAGAAAAAACAAAAAAAAGATACTGTCCAGAAAAAAAAGCTGCAGAAAAAAAATAAAAATATAGTTTGAAATTTTAATCCCTCATGGTCCTTCAAATGACTAATTATGAAATAATTTGCATCACTCTGAGTACGTAACTTCAATTTCAATTATACGATTATGTGTATTCATCCTTTTACTCCTGGATTCTTCTATTATATATTAAAAATTAAAAAATACCAATACAGTATATTTAATGAAAAAAATCTTAATTAATGGAAAAACATTCTTAAATAATCCTATTTCAATCCATTCCAAATTTGGAACAAAACGGAATTTTTTGATAATTTAGATTTTCCTTAAAAAATATCAGTGCTCTCTGGTGGTCTTGGTGCGAACCGAAAGGTCCACACTACTAACTTCCCAGTGGAATAGATGATTAGATTGAGCTTCTTCCCAGTTGCTTGATTCTGCAAAAAAAATTCTAAATTAAAAACTATTGTATTCGACTCTGAAGGTCTTGGAACGTAGAGATATCTCAAAATTCAGGATTCGTAAAATCGGACCCATTACGTGTTAAGGTTGGATTCAAATCAGAAAGCTGTCTGATTCCTCTATCTAAATACATTGGATCATATGTTTCTAATTTCTTCGCGAATTCATGTTTTTCCTTGAAAATTTCGGTCTCAGATTAAAGCCTATTTTAAGTTCTGTATAAATTGCATGAATTTTTTAATAAATGAGTAGACATATTATTCAATCCAATTATATTAAATTTATTATGTTTTTCGTTTTAATTTCTTGAAAAAACTTTATACTTTTATGATAATACAATAAGTAATAATAATTATTATTTCGATTAGACCATTATTCTACTAATAATAATATTTAATTGAATTATGTTGACCGTTTGTCTAATATCGCTTTACTACTTCCCGTTCAACAACATAACATTGTTATGTTGCTATTATGTTACAATAATATAACTGTTATGTTATCGTAATATTACAGTTTTGTTATTAAAAACAAGAAATATTTAGACAATTCTTTTTTTATGACTATTACATGAGAAATATTATTAATTGATTATAATTGATGAAATTTCCGCGGAAAATTAAATAATTGAAAATTGTACCCAGGGGGATTTGAAACCTACGACCATTAATTTGCATAACTTGAACCGGTAACTTTACCCGCTCGGCTATCAACTTATTAAATGGAATATAACCATTACACATGTAATAAACCCTCAACTTAGACTAAGAAATATATGTACGTAAGCTAAGATAAAATAAGTAAGAATTCATACTTTCCAAAAATTCCTCACAACCCTTTTTTTCTTCATCCTGTAATAAAACTTTATCTCTTCAAAATCTCCCTGAGAGACTCGATTTCTCTAACTTTCCAAATTCCTGATTTTCCACCGTTTCACTTCAAGAAAAACCCTCTACGTCACAAGACGCCTACCCTTTCCCTTAACTGGCCCTGTTATAAAAATCCTTCTTCCCTTAGCTACACTCACTCTTAGACGATAAGTCAACCTGTACGTTGTATTACTAAGTCTACAATAAATTGTTCAACCCTATTCACCTTCTATGTTGGAAAATTGATTTTATAACATTGGTGTCAGAAGTGGGATCATCTCTCGAAAATACAGTGTGTCTGCTGGTCGAGAAGGATCCAAAAGTAAGAATCAAAGTACAAATCACGGAAGCTGAATCTTCAAGAACCTACAACTATTCAAGTGAAATCAAAATCTAAATCATCAAAACTCTCTCCAAATCTACAACTATTCAAGTGAAATCAAAATCTAAATCATCAAAACTCTCTCCAAATCTACAGCTATTCAAGTGAAATCAAAATCTAAATCATCAAACTCTCTTCAAATCTACAAACATTAAAAGTCTTCAAGTAACCAAGCGAATCTCCAAAATCATCGTAATTCAAGTTCGAGAGACAACCATCATCACCACCGCTGTCGAATTGCTGACCACAACTGTACTGCCTGCTGTACTAAGCCATTTTCTCCAACACCTAACAGGATCACCGGTCTCAATCACCAAGCAGCTTCATCATTTCAACATCTCCACTATGATCAACATTCTACTTCTGTAAGTCAAAATTGTTTATGGATATCTTATTTCATTAGTTCGATTATATTATCTCTATAATACTAAATTCAGATCCAAAAATGACTGTGTCGATCGAGATCGCGGCTAGACTATTAAGTTCTTTCAATGGAGATAAATCAACTCTTTTTGAATTTTGCGATAATTGCGATAAGGCTTTAAGCATAATAGAGGAACCTAAAAAAGCGACATTATTCATCATAATCCAAACTAAAATATCTGGAAATGCACGTGCGCTTATTCGTAACAGAACATTCCCTAACTGGGAATCCCTCAAAACATATCTTCTTGATGCTTACTCTGAAAAAAGATCTCATGCTCAATGGCAGTTAGAACTATCTTCTTGTAGACAAGGTCCAAAAGAAGATATCTTGTCTTATGCAACCAAGGTAGAGAATTGCTATATCAAATTATGTAGTAGCCTTCAATCAGACCTAAATGAAACAGATCGAGCAGCGTGCGTAAAATTACTACAAAAACAAGCCATGAATGTATTTGTGTTAGGCTTACATAAAGATATGTCTTTAGTCGTAAAAACGCAAAAACCTGAATCTCTTGAAGATGCTATCCAGTACGGTCTAGCCGAAGAGTGCGAGTTAAAATCGCGTAACGAGATGGTCAAATTTCAAAATGTTAGTTCCAAAGAAACTAAATATTGTGATCATTGCGATCGTATGGGACATAGTACATTCGAATGCTTTAAACTCAAACCTAACAATTTACCACGGAATATAAAAATTAAAAACGAACCGAACATTCGCCAACTTCAAACAAATGAAGGAAAAGTTTGTAACTACTGCAAAAAAACGGGACATGTCATTTCTGAATGCAGGAGAAGAGAGTATAATAATGCTAAACAAAACCAAAATTACGCTAATCCCATTTCACCACGAAATCAGTACGGGCATAACCCGCCAAACTCAAAATCACCCTAACCTCCCTACACCTCAAAATCACTCTAACCCTTCCACGTCACAGAATAATTACAGACCAAATCAACGGATTAACAACATAGATGCTGACGTACATTTCTCTGACCCCGAAATCCACACTTTAAACTTGGACGATGCTCCGGTAGCTGCCGTACCTCGGAGCATTCGAGCCCTTCAGGCAGAACAATAAAAATAAATTTTATTAGGGGTATCACTACCTCGGTAAACGCTAAAATTCTTCAAGCATTAGAAAACCCAGTAAACCTACTACTTGATTGCGGTGCTGACATATCAATTATAAAAATTTCTCAATTGCATGAAGACACTCCCTGCTATGAAGATACAAAACTAAAAATCAACGGACTCTCAAATGAAAATTTCGACACGTTAGGATATTGCCATTTAGACTTAATTGTAGATGAATTCAAATACCCAGTTATATTTCATGTTGTCAAAGACTCCTTTCCTATCTCCTTTTCTGGAATACTTGGAAACGATATCCTTACACAACTCAAAACTAAGATAGACAATACTGATAATAAACTTTATTTCAAGAACGGCTCTTATTCAAACAAAAAAACACCTAAAACTAAATTCAACAAAAACCTTAACTGACAGAAACCTCAACACAGAACCAGTTGAAATTCACAGAGTTAACGCCAGGACAGAAACCATTGTACCTATTAAAATAAACAATACTCAGGTAAAAGAAGGTATAATAGACATCACAGAAATTTAGAAAGGTGTATACATATCCGGCAGCATAGTAAAGATTGATGCAAACGGATACGCAAAAACAACTATCCTTAATACTATCGAAAACGACTATCTACTTAACAGAAACCTTGAAATAAATATCGAACCGATTACAGAAGATGTAGTTAGAATACTGAACGTCCAAGCCAACACTAATTCGTTAAAAAATTATCAATCTCATAGACTAAAAATACTACAAGAAAACTTGCGCGTATCGCATTTGAACCCTGAAGAAAAGAATAGTATAACTAGTGCTTGCAAAGATTTTAACTCCATATTCAGCCTCGAAGATGATAAGCTGACTTTAACTGATACGTTAGAGCACAGAATTCCCACAATCGACGAAGAACCAATCAACGTAAAAGCATATAGGTTTCCCGAAATTCATAAAGAGGAAGTAGAAAAACAGGTAGAGAAAATGAAGAAAGACTGTATCATAAAATCATCAGAGTCTCCTTGGAACGCCCCAGTTTGGGTAGTGCCAAAAAAAAGAGATGCCTCAGGTAAACAGAAATGGCGCGTCGTAATAGACTACCGAAAACTCAACGAAAAAACCATTGGCGATGCGTACCCTTTACCGAATATAACAGAGATCTTGGACCAACTCGGTAAATCTAAATACTTTACGACTCTAGACCTAGCTTCAGGATTTCATCAAATCCCGATGAGAAAGGAGGATGCTGCTAAAACAGCATTTTCAACTCCTCAAGGTCATTATGAGTTCGTTAGAATGCCTTTTGGTCTAAAGAATGCCTCTGCTACCTTTCAGAGGCTGATGAACATCGTTTTAGCAGGAATCCAAGGTTTTCGTTGTCTAGTATATCTAGACGACATAATAATATTTGCAGATTCATTAGAAATCCACGACAAACGCTTAAGAGAAGTATTTAGTCACCTAGCAAAACACAATCTCAAACTTCAACCAGACAAATGTGAGTTTCTTCGAAAAGAAGTCATGTACTTAGGTCATAGAATTTCAGAAGCTGGAGTACAACCAGACCCATCAAAAATAACAGCTATTTCAAATTTCCCTGTTCCCAAAAATCGTACCGATATACAATCATTCCTCGGTTTAGCTGGATATTATCGAAGGTTCATTGAAAACTTTAGCAACATCATTAAACCTCTAACAAGTCTCTTGAAGAAAAATGTCGACTTTCAATGGTCCAGCACTCAACAACAAGCATTCGAAATCATAAAAACCAAATTAATGTCTGACCCAATACTAATCTACCCAGATTTCACTCAGGAATTTATTTTAACTACCGATGCTAGCAACTTTGCAATAGGCTCCGTTTTATCACAAGAACGAGAAACGCCCCATTGATCAAAAGAAAATCAAAGCAGATTTACCAATCGCTTATGCTAGTAGAACTCTAAATTCCGCTGAAATAAATTATTCAACAATTGAACGTGAACTATTAGCAATAGTATGGGCAGTAAAACATTTTCGATCTTACCTCCTAGGTCGGAGATTCCGAATCATTACCGACCACCGTCTTTTAACATGGCTATTTAGTGTCAAAGACCCTAGTTCCAGACTCCTAAGATGGAGACTAAAACTGGAAGAATACGACTATGAGATACAGTACAAGTCAGGGAAAAGAAATCAAAATGCAGATGCATTAAGTCGAATCATTCTACCGAATGACCAAAATCCTTCCTCATCAAATTTTGTTAACATCAATTCACTCCAAACCAATTGTTCATATGAAAACTTCCTGATTGCCCTAGAAACTAAAATAATCACTTCAAATCAAATAGTCGAGTATGATGAACCTCTAAAAGTAATAGATGATAATTATATAATATTCACGTCTGAACACCTTAATTTTAAAAATAACTTGTTCGATACAACTAATCATTTCAATAAATTAAAAACAATAAACCCTAAAATACACGAAGTAATTTCCCTTCCTCACGAAAGTATCAACATTTATTACCTCATCATAAAACATCAACCGTGGGACAAAGCAGACCTTAAGGATGTTTTTAAAAGCCTTCTTAATCTTAAACATACCCTAATAAAAGAAAGTAAAACTTCTATAATTATTCCTAAGCCCCTCAGCGAATTCGAAACCCTTCGTTGGGATAAAATTCGATACATATTTAAAGATTGTCACATAAGAATCAAATTATATTCAAGTAGCGCAGTTGAACCAAAATCTGAAGAAATAGATGATATCTTAAAAGAATATCACTCCTCACCTATTGCGGGTCATACTGGATTCCATAAAACATATAAAAGAATTAAGAAATTTTACAAATGGCCGAATATGAAAAATGATATCAAAACCTTTATAAAAACGTGCGAATCTTGTCAAAGAAATAAAGTGGATCGTAGGACAAATAAAAACCCAATGGTAATCACTACCACCTCAACCAAACCTTTTCAAAGAATCTATCTCGATATCGTAGGACCATTAACGCCAACAGAATCCGGTAATAAATATATCCTAACACTTCAGGACGACCTCAGCAAGTTCTCGCAAGCATACGCTATCCCACAACATGATTCAAGGACAATAGCTAAAAAACTCACTTCTCAATTTATTTGCAAATACGGACAACCTGAAGAAATCTTAACCGATCAAGGTAAAGATTTCACCTCATCTCTCTTGAAAGAAATTGCAAAACTTTTTAAAATTAAACAAATCCAAACCACCGCCTATCATCCACAAACCAATGGTGCGTTAGAGAGAAGTCATGTCACTCTTGCGGACTATCATAAACACTTTATTAATGAAAATCAAACGGATTGGGATGATTGAATCGATTTTGCAATGTTCTCATACAATACGACGATTCACACTTCAACTAAATTCACTCCTCATGAATTACTCTATGGACACAACCCTGTATTACCAAGCGCAATAACTAAACCTCCACAATTTAAATACACATACGATGATTACGTTGACGATCTGACATTCAAACTACAAAGATCACGTGAAATCGCTCGCGAAAACCTAATCAATAGTAAAGAAAACAGTAAAGGCTATTACGACAAGAATTCAAAATCGACATCATATAAAGAAGGAGATCAAGTCTACTTGACTAACGAACAATTCTCCAAATGCAAGAAGTTATCTGCTCGCTGCGATGGCCCTTACAAGATAATTAAAGTTAATTCGCCAGTCAACGCTACCCTTAAGATAAAAAATAAAAACGTAACAGTACATACCAATAGAATCAGACCTGCTTATCTAAGAAAATAATACAATTTGTTCCAGCTTCCTACTCGTGGCATTGGGTCATTACAAAATCCACTCAATAACACATTGTTCAGGCATATACTACGACGAATTAGGAAAATTGGCACTCTACGATAACTCATGGAAATTAAAAACCCATCTCGATCTAAACAATATCGATCAAAAAATATCTTTAGTAGAATCAGCCCTTAGTCGCACTCAAACACTCTGCAAGTCAAGTCCAATATTTTCATGCCGTACAAAATTACTGCTGTTAGAACACTCTGCTCCAGAGCTTAGAAAGTTAGAATTCGAACTTAAAAATTTATTGGGTTCTAACCGCGTTAAAAGAGGGTGGTTCAATGGAATAGGTACCATATTCAAAACAATTACCGGAAACCTTGATAACAATGACGCCGAGTATTATGATAAACTAATCAATCAAGTCCAAGAAGACGAACACCAACTCACCCAATTATTAAAAGCACAAGTTCAAGTAGTCAGTACTACAATTACAAACTTCAACGAAACTATCACAAATTTTCAAAAAAGTCAGAAAATATTAAATGATAATTTGGAAACAATCCATCAATATATGTTAAACTACTCCTTACAAATAGAGCATTACGAAGTCAAAGAAACAGTTGAAAGTCATCTCTCTTATTTATTCCTATTATATAACGAAATTCGCGACAAACTAAACACCCTCATGGAAACCATACTATTTGCAAAAAATAATGTCCTACACCCTAGAATCATTAATCCTACCCAATTAATTTCAGAATTAAGGAGAACTGTCGTTCAACTACCTCCAGGTTGCCACTACCCATATATGCTTGATATCTCCCATGCTCATTCTCTCCTTAATCTAGTTACACTTCAAGCTTATTTCTCCAATTATAGACTAGTATTTATAATTAATATACCACTCGTAAGAGACACTCGATACGTACTTTATAATATTATACCATTTCCTTCCTTACAACATTCAAGTAACTATCTTTTTATCCAACCTTCACACAAATACTTAATTTTATCGCAAACTAAAACACAATACTCCCTAGTAGAAGATTTATCCCATTGTAAGTATACCGAAGCATCCTTCTATATATGTAAATTCTCCTATTCGATTTACACTATTTTTCCACCAATTCCATGGGAAATAGAATTATTATCTCCCATCAAAAGCATTCCGAAAACATGCGATACTAGAATTGTTAACATCGTAGATGAAAAATGGTATAAATTGATTAATAAAAACATTTGGATGTACGTGTTACCTAAGACAACTTTAATATCAATTTCTTGTCGAAATTCAGAAATAACTGATGTAAATTTTCAAGGGACAGGAATATTTGAACTATCATCACACTGCAAAGCTTATACATCATCAACTATGCTTGGAACAGAAGGCTCATTCACTAGTAACTACACAGTAAAAACCCTACCTTTCAATATAACAACCGACGATTGTTGCGAAATTCAAAATTTAACTCTTAAAAACCTCCCAATAATAAAACAACTACCTAAAGTTGATGTCAACCTAAACAATCTCGAAATGACCAGTCATAAACTATCAACACTTTCTAATATGATAGATGACCTTAGTAGACATAAGGTAATAGACTATAAGATATCCATATTCACTTATATTGGCTACATTGTGTGCGTATTAATAATAATCTACATAATTTTAAGATGTTGTTGTTGGCGTAGAGCAAATTCATTGCATAGATATTTAGCTCCCCATGACGACAACGATCCTGGTCAATGCTCAAAAATGCTTAATTATCTAACATTAAATATTTGTAACTCTAAAATTAGTGCCCGCAGACCTGTACGATCACCTATACCTCTAGAAATAATTACCTCTGACTCATCTGAAAATAATACTGTAAATGAGGAACCTCGTCCTCATCGATCAACTAGTATACTTAAAGATAAGTTTTAATAAATTAAAACATTACCTTTAATCTTAAGGAGGGAGGTGTAATAAACCCTCAACTTAGACTAAGAAATATATGTACGTAAGCTAAGATAAAATAAGTAAGAATTCATACTTTCCAAAAATTCCTTACAACCCTTTTTTTCTTCATCCTGTAATAAAACTTTATCTCTCAAAATCTCCCTGAGAGACTCGATTTCTCTAACTTTCCAAATTCCTGATTTTCCACCGTTTCACTTCAAGAAAAACCCTCTACGTCACAAGACGCCTACCCTTTCCCTTAACTGGCCCTGTTATAAAAATCCTTCTTCCCTTAGCTACACTCACTCTTAGACGATAAGTCAACCTGTACGTTGTATTACTAAGTCTACAATAAATTGTTCAACCCTATTCACCTTGTGTTGGAAAATTGATTTATAACAATAGGTAAAAAATTAAAAAAACTAATTGTCATAATCTATTTTTGTAAACAAATGTGATATTTCCTCAGTTATTCTGCTCCTTTAGATTCTGAAGAAACAGAACTCATTATATTATATGGTTCTTCAACCGTATATCCGAGATTTATCGTATTTTTCTGTTACTTTTCTTTTTTTTATGACTTTCAAAATTATTTTGGAAGTTTGATGACTGTCACCAAACTTCCATAATCGTTGTAGGGGAGTTTGGTGACAGTCACCAAAATCCAATTCGTCACCAAACTTCCACTTTGGTCGCACAAAATGTTACCAACGTCCGCTGCATGTATATATAATATATATATATCTATGTATATATATACTTCTACTGTTATTCAGAGGAACGCTTCAACTTCAGCTCATAGATATTAATCACGTTACGATGTCAGTAACACGGATGATTTGGTGATGTGAACTTACAAGTTTGTCCCCTACTAAAAATTGCTCCAACGCGCCTAAAGAAGTTTTCACTTCAAAAAGATAGTGCAATCCGCACAAAACAGGCATCTAGAAATGCCTGTAAAAACTGGCGCCGAGTCCACATTCAAGTAAAATGAGTATAAATGGAAAAAAGGTAAGATCAAAAAAACATGTGAAATCAAGTAAAACGCCAAGTTAGCTGCGTCTTTTTCATAATTTGTTTTGCGAACTAGCAATGTACATAGTGACTGATAAAATTCAGTTATTTTTGAAGGACACATCTGTCAAAACCAAAAACTATGGAACTGGCCCAATTTGTTTAAATTCTTTCAACAGTGCCATATATTATAGTCGTACATAAGAACATGTGAAACTGAATTGGGCAGACTTAAAGACAAAATTGGGGCAAGTTCCATGGTTTTTTGGGTTTTGAAGATTTGGTTTGGTGTACTTCAAATTAACTGAAATTTTATAAGTCAATAGTACATTGCTAGTTCGAAAAATTATGAAAAAGACGCAGCTAACTTGGCGTTTTACTTGATTTCACCATGTTTTTTGATCTTACCTTTTTTCATTATACTAATTTACTTGAATGTGGACTCGGCGCCAGTTTTTACAGGGCATTTCTAGATGCGTTTTGTGCGGATTATTCATACCTTAAAAAAATTTTTTCAAAATAATTTCTCCCCTCTGTTCTTTCATCTGTATTCAAATCTGTATGTGGCTTGAGCCATTGAGATTGTTAACATTTTGAACTCTAGATATTCTTGTTATTTTTAATCCTAATTCGGGTACATTGATCTAATTTTTATAGAGAATAATATAAGTTTTTTTATCATGTAAGTTGTCATCAATTCGAAATGCTTTTCATATAAACTTTTTCGAAGATGTTCTAGATGATTGAAAGAAAAAACAATTATAATAAATATCCAAATTGTTATAAATTTTGTGGTTGGCTTCAAATAATGTCTTATTGCAATATCATATTTTTCACTATTTTCATAAGACATTATTTCATTGAACTTTTTTCTATTTCAGAAAAATAAAAAACTGGCTTGGCAAAGTCATAAAAGAGCAGAAAATACACCTATGTAGCATAGGAACTACCTAAAATTGTTATAAAGTTTTAAATTTTCGAAATAAATAAAAATAAAATTAAATAATTTTTAACGTTGTTGTCTTGAGACAGCGCGCTCGGAGAGCGCGCGTTGTTTCTAGTAACCTTATTGAAAAAAAAATAATTTGGAAGAAGAAAATTTTTTTTGGAAGTTTGGTGACTGTCTCCAAAATTCCACTTTGATCGCACGAAATGTTACCAAACTTCCACTTGCACGTATATATACTACTATATGAATTTCTGGTGTCTATCTGTCTGTTCGGGGTAATCTCCAAAACGGTTAATTTGATTGCGACCAAATTTAACAGATATGTAGAGGGGGTTGTTCGGAAAGTTATATGCTACTTTTTGTTAATGTGAATTGTTTATAACAATTAAATTTGTTATAAACAATTGAAAACAGGATTTATTCAATATATTTGAGATCTTTCAACGGGAAATTTTTTCTTTTACTGAAACAATGTTATCCACTGTGTAAAATGGATATAAACATACTTCTTTTGTTCGTAACATACCATTTGTTGTAAAAGAACAGAAATTGAGTTTTTTGATCATTTCCTTTCATCATCAGTAAGAGTGCTCCTGTAACTGGAGGAGTTACCCAGTGAACACAGAATGTAAATGTGATATAACAAGGAAGTAACAAGTTACGTAACTTTTTTGACTTATAGGTGACATAACAATTATATCAAATTTGAGTTTTTATGATATGTACCTATTGTTACTTCTATGTTACGTATCAGTTACATGGCATTGTGATTGTAGTATAACGTCACAATTGTGACGGCTATATTATGTCCTCGTGACCAACAATGTTACTTTGAAAAAAACGTCACAACAGTGACTCTTATGTTATGTTTATGTTATGTCGCAGCCGTTTCCTCAGTGTAACATAGCATCAATAAAATGAAATAACATCAGTGTAATGTAACTTACGTTACATATGTTATATAGACACTGCGATACATGAATTATTTTGCATTGGATATAATATTTTATATTAACTGGCCCTGTTATAAAAATCCTTCTCCCCTTAGCTACACTCACTCTTAGACGATAAGTCAACCTGTACGTTGTATCACTAAGTCTACAATAAATTGTTCAACCCTATTCACCTTCTGTGTGGAAAATTGATTTTATAACATTGGTGTCAGAAGTGGGATCATCTCTCGAAAATACAGTGTGTCTGCTGGTCGAGAAGGATCCAAAAGTAAGAATCAAAGTACAAATCACGGAAGCTGAATCTTCAAGAACCTACAACTATTCAAGTGAAATCAAAATCTAAATCATCAAAACTCTCTCCAAATCTACAATATCCAAGTGAAATCAAATCTAAATCATCAAAATTCTCTCCAAATCTACAAATATCCAAGTGAAATCAAAATCTAAATCATCAAACTCTCTTCAAATCTACAACTATTCAAGTGAAATCAAAATCTAAATCATCAAAATTCTCTTCAATCTACAAACATTAAAAGTCTTCAAGTAACCAAGCGAATCTCCAAAATCATCGTAATTCAAGTTTCGAGAGACAACCATCATCACCACCGCTGTCGAATTGCTGACCACAACTGTACTGCCTGCTGTACTAAGCCATTTTCTTAACACCTAACAGGATCACCGGTCTCAATCACCAAGCAGCTTCATCATTTCAACATCTCCACTATGATCAACATTCTACTTCTGTAAGTCAAAATTGTTTATGGATATCTTATTTCATTAGTTCGATTATATTATCTCTACAATACTAAATTCATATCCAAAATGACTGTGTCGATCGAGATCGCGGCTAGACTATTAAGTTCTTTCAATGGAGATAAATCAACTCTTTTTGAATTTTGCGATAATTGCGATAAGGCTTTAAGCATAATAGAGGAACCTAAAAAAGCGACATTATTCATAATAATCCAAACTAAAATATCTGGAAATGCACGTGCGCTTATTCGTAACAGAAACATTCCCTAACTGGGAATCCCTCAAAACATATCTTCTTGATGCTTACTCTGAAAAAAGATCTCATGCTCAATGGCAGTTAGAACTATCTTCTTGTAGACAAGGTCCAAAAGAAGACATCTTGTCTTATGCAACCAAGGTAGAGAATTGCTATATCAAATTATGTAGTAGCCTTCAATCAGACCTAAATGAAACAGATCGAGCAGCGTGCGTAAAATTACTACAAAAACAAGCCATGAATGTATTTGTGTTAGGTTTACATAAAGATATGTCTTTAGTCGTAAAAACGCAAAAACCTGAATCTCTTGAAGATGCTATCCAGTACGCTCTAGCCGAAGAGTGCGAGTTAAAATCGCGTAACGAGATGGTTAAATTTCAAAATGTTAGTTCCAAAGAAACTAAATATTGTGATAATTGCGATCGTACGGGACATAGTACATTCGAATGCTTTAAACTCAAACCTAACAATTTACCACGGAATATAAAAATTAAAAACGAACCGAACATTCGCCAACTTCAAACAAATGAAAGAAAAGTTTGTAACTACTGCAAAAAAACGGGACATGTCATTTCTGAATGCAGGAGAAGGGAGTATAATAATGCTAAACGAAACCAAAATTACGCTAATCCCGTTTCACCACGAAATCAGTACGGGCATAACCCCGCCAAACTCTCAAAATCACCCTAACCTCCCTACACCTCAAAATCACTCTAACCCTTCCACGTCACAGAATAATTACAGACCAAATCAACGGATAACAACATAGATGCTGACGTACATTTCTCTGACCCCGAAATCCACACTTTAAACTTGGACGATGCTCCGGTAGCTGCCGTACCTCGGAGCATTCGAGTCCTTCAGGCAGAACAATAAAAATAAATTTTATTAGGGGTATCACTACCTCGGTAAACGCTAAAATTCTTCAAGCATTAGAAAACCCAGTAAACCTACTACTTGATTGCGGTGCTGACATATCCATTATGAAAATTTCTCAATTGCATGGAGACACTCCCTGCTATGAAGATACAAACTAAAAATCAACGGACTCTCAAATGAAAATTTCGACACGTTAGGATATTGCCATTTAGACTTAATTGTAGATGAATTCAAATACCCAGTTATATTTCATGTTGTCAAGACTCCTTTCCTATCTCCTTTTCTGGAATACTTGGAAACGATATCCTTACACAACTCAAAACTAAGATAGACAATACTGATAATAAACTTTATTTCAAGAACGGCTCTATCCCTCTTATTCAAACAAAAAAACACCTAAAACTAAATTCAACAAAAACCTTAACTGACAGAAACCTCAACACAGAACCAGTTGAAATTCACAGAGTTAACGCCAGGACAGAAACCATTGTACCTATTAAAATAAACAATACTCAGGTAAAAGAAGGTATAATAGACATCACAGAAATTCAGAAAGGTGTATACATATCCGGCAGCATAGTAAAGATTGATGCAAACGGATACGCAAAAACAACTATCCTTAATACTACCGAAAACGACTATCTACTTAACAGAAACCTTGAAATAAATATCGAACCGATTACAGAAGATGTAGTTAGAATAATGAACGTCCAAGCCAACACTAATTCGTTAAAAATTATCAATCTCATAGACTAAAAATACTACAAGAAAACTTGCGCGTATCGCATTTGAACCCTGAAGAAAAGAATAGTATAACTAGTGCTTGCAAAGATTTAACTCCATATTCAGCCTCGAAGATGATAAGCTGACTTAACTGATACGTTAGAGCACAGAATTCCCACAATCGACGAAGAACCAATCAACGTAAAAGCATATAGGTTTCCCCGAAATTCATAAAGAGGAAGTAGAAAAACAGGTAGAGAAAATGAAGAAAGACCGTATCATAAAATCATCAGAGTCTCCTTGGAACGCCCCAGTTTGGGTAGTGCCAAAAAAAGAGATGCCTCAGGTAAACAGAAATGGCGCGTCGTAATAGACTACCGAAAACTCAACGAAAAAACCAAGTGCGATGCGTACCCTTTACCGAATATAACAGAGATCTTGGACCAACTCGGTAAATCTAAATACTTTACGACTCTAGACCTAGCTTCAGGATTTCATCAAATCCCGATGAGAAAGGAGGATGCTGCTAAAACAGCATTTTCAACTCCTCAAGGTCATTATGAGTTCGTTAGAATGCCTTTTGGTCTAAAGAATGCCCCTGCTACCTTTCAGAGGCTGATGAACATCGTTTTAGCAGGAATCCAAGGTTTTCGTTGTCTAGTATATCTACACGACATAATAATATTCGCAGATTCATTAGAAATCCACGACAAACGCTTAAGAGAAGTATTTAGTCGCCTAGCAAAACACAATCTCAAACTTCAACCAGACAAATGTGAGTTTCTTCGAAAAGAAGTCATGTACTTAGGTCATAGAATTTCAGAAGCTGGAGTACAACCAGACCCCATCAAAAATAACAGCTATTTCAAATTTTCCCTGTTCCCAAAAATCGTACCGATATACAATCATTCCTCGGTTTAGCTGGATATTATCGAAGGTTCATCGAAAACTTTAGCAACATCATTAAACCTCTAACAAGTCTCTTGAAGAAAAATGTCGACTTTCAATGGTCCAGCACTCAACAACAAGCATTCGAAATCATAAAAACCAAATTAATGTCTGACCCAATACTAATCTACCCAGATTTCACTCAGGAATTTATTTTAACTACCGATGCTAGCAACTTTGCAATAGGCTCCGTTTATCACAAGAACGAGAAACTCCATTGATCAAAAGAAAATCAAAGCAGATTTACCAATTGCTTATGCTAGTAGAACTCTAAATTCCGCTGAAATAAATTATTCAACAATTGAACGTGAACTATTAGCAATAGTATGGGCAGTAAAACATTTTCGATCTTACCTTCTAGGTCGGAAATTCCGAATCATTACCGACCACCGTCCTTTAACATGGCTATTTAGTGTCAAAGACCCTAGTTCCAGACTCCTAAGATGGAGACTAAAACTGGAAGAATACGACTATGAGATACAGTACAAGTCAGGGAAAAGAAATCAAAATGCAGATGCATTAAGTCGAATCATTCTACCGAATGACCAAAATCTTTCCTCATCAAATTTTGTTAACATCAATTCACTCCAAACCAATTGTTCATATGAAAACTTCCTGATTGCCCTAGAAACTAAAATAATCACTTCAAATCAAATAGTCGAGTATGATGAACCTCTAAAAGTAATAGATGATAATTATATAATATTCACGTCTGAACACCTTAATTTTAAAATAACTTGTTCGATACAACTAATCATTTCAATAAATTAAAAACAATAAACCCTAAAATACACGAAGTAATTTCCCTTCCTCACGAAAGTATCAACATTTATTACCTCATCATAAAACATCAACCGTGGGACAAAGCAGACCTTAAGGATGTTTTTCAAAGCCTTCTTAATCTTAAACATACCCTAATAAAAGAAAGTAAAACTTCTATAATTATTCCCAAGCCCCTCAGCGAATTCGAAACCCCTTCGTTGGGATAAAATTCGATCCATGATTCGATACATATTTAAAGATTGTCACATAAGAATCAAATTATATTCAAGTAGCGCAGTTGAACCAAAATCTGAAGAAATAGATGATATCTTAAAAGAATATCACTCCTCACCTATTGCGGGTCATACTGGATTCCATAAAACATATAAAAGAATTAAGAAATTTTACAAATGGCCGAATATGAAAAATGATATCAAAACCTTTATAAAAACGTGCGAATCTTGTCAAAGAAATAAAGTGGATCGTAGGACAAATAAAAACCCAATGGTAATCACTACCACCTCAACCAAACCTTTTCAAAGAATCTATCTCGATATCGTAGGACCATTAACGCCAACAGAATCCGGTAATAAATATATCCTAACACTTCAGGACGACCTCAGCAAGTTCTCGCAAGCATACGCTATCCCACAACATGATTCAAGGACAATAGCTAAAAAACTCACTTCTCAATTTATTTGCAATACGGACAACCTGAAGAAATCTTAACCGATCAAGGTAAAGATTTCACCTCATCTCTCTGAAAGAAATTGCAAAACTTTTTAAAATTAAACAAATCCAAACCACCGCCTATCATCCACAAACCAATGGTGCGTTAGAGAGAAGTCATGTCACTCTTGCGGACTATCTTAAACACTTTATTAATGAAAATCAAACGGATTGGGATGATTGGATCGATTTTGCAATGTTCTCATACAATACGACGATTCACACTTCAACTAAATTCACTCCTCATGAATTACTCTATGGACACAACCCTGTATTACCAAGCGCAATAACTAAACCTCCACAATTTAAATATACATACGATGATTACGTTGACGATCTGACATTCAAACTACAAAGATCACGTGAAATCGCTCGCGAAAACCTAATCAATAGTAAAGAAAACAGTAAAGGCTATTACGACAAGAATTCAAATCGACATCATATAAAGAAGGAGATCAAGTCTACTTGACTAACGAACAATTCTCCAAATGCAAGAAGTTATCTGCTCGCCGCGATGGCCCTTACAAGATAATTAAAGTTAATTCGCCAGTCAACGTTACCCTTAAGATAAAAAATAAAAACGTAACGGTACATACCAATAGAATCAGACCTGCTTATCTAAGAAAATAATACAATTTGTTCCAGCTTCCTACCCGTGGCATTGGGTCATTACAAAATCCACTCAATAACACATAGTCCAGGCATATACTACGACGAATTAGGAAAATTGGCACTCTACGATAACTCATGGAAATTAATAACCCATCTAGATCTAAACAATATCGATCAAAAAATATATTTAGTAGAATCAGCCCTTAGTCGCACTCAAACACTCTGCAAGTCAAGTCCAATATTTTCATGCCGTACAACACTACTGCTGTTAGAACACTCTGCTCCAGAGCTTAGAAAGTTAGAATTCGAACTTAAAAATTTATTGGGTTCTAACCGCGTTAAAAGAGGGTGGTTCAATGGAATAGGTACCATATTCAAAACAATTACCGGAAACCTTGATAACAATGACGCCGAGTATTATGATAAACTAATCAATCAGTCCAAGAAGACGAACACCAACTCACCCAATTATTAAAAGCACAAGTTCAAGTAGTCAGTACTACAATACAAACTTCAACGAAACTATCACAAATTTTCAAAAGAGTCAGAAAATATTAAATGATAATTTGGAAACAATCCATCAATATATGTTAAACTACTCTTTACAAATAGAACATTACGAAGTCAAAGAAACAGTTGAAAGTCATCTCTCTTATTTATCTTATTATATAACGAAATTCGCGACGAACTAAACACCCTCATGGAAACCATACTATTCGCAAAAAATAATGTCCTACACCCTAGAATCATTAATCCTACCCAATTAATTTCAGAATTAAGGAAAACTGTCGTTCAACTACCTCCAGGTTGCCACTATCCATATATGCTTGATATCTCCCATGCTCATTCTCTCCTTAATCTAGTTACACTTCAAGCTTACTTCTCCAATTATAGACTAGTATTTATAATTAATATACCACTCGTAAGAGACACTCGATACGTACTTTATAATATTATACCATTTCCTTCCTTACAACATTCAAGTAACTATCTTTTTATCCAACCTTCACACAAATACTTAATTTTATCCGAAACTAAACACAATACTCCCTAGTAGAAGATTTATCCCATTGTAAGTATACCGAAGCATCCTTCTATATATGTAAATTCTCCTATCCGATTTACACTATTTTTCCACCAATTCCATGTGAAATAGAATTATTATCTCCCATCAAAAGCATTCCGAAAACATGCGATACTAGAATTGTTAACATCGTAGATGAAAAATGGTATAAATTGATTAATAAAACATTTGGATGTACGTGTTACCTAAGACAACTTCAATATCAATTTCTTGTCGAAATTCAGAAATAACTGATGTAAATCTTCAAGGGACAGGAATATTTGAACTATCATCACACTGCAAAGCTTATACATCATCAACTATGCTTGCAACAGAAGGCTCATTCACTAGTAACTACACAGTAAAAAACCCTACCTTTCAATATAACAACCGACGATTGTTGCGAAATTCAAAATTTAACTCTTAAAAACCTCCCAATAATAAAACAACTACCTAAAGTTGATGTCAACCTAAACAATCTCGAAATGACCAGTCATAAACTATCAACACTTTCTAATATGATAGATGACCTTAGTAGACATAAGGTAATAGACTATAAGATATCCATATTCACTTATATTGGCTACATTGTGTGCGTACTAATAATAATCTACATAATTTTAAGATGTTGTTGTTGGCGTAGAGCAAATTCATTGCATAGATATTTAGCTCCCCATGACGACAACGATCCTGGTCAATGCTCAAAAATGCTTAATTGTCTAACATTAAATATTTGTAACTCTAAAATTAGTGCCCGCAGACCTGTACGATCACCTATACCTCTAGAAATAATTACCTCTGACTCATCTGAAAATAATACTGTAAATGAGGAACCTCGTCCTCATCGATCAACTAGTATACTTAAAGATAAGTTTTAATAAATTAAAACATTACCTTTAATCTTAAGGAGGGAGGTGTAATAAACCCTCAACTTAGACTAAGAAATATATGTACGTAAGCTAAGATAAAATAAGTAAGAATTCATACTTTCCAAAAACTCCTTACAACCCTTTTTTTCCTCATCCTGTAATAAAACTTTATCTCTTCAAAATCTCCCTGAGAGACTCGATTTCTCTAACTTTCCAAATTCCTGATTTTCCACCGTTTCACTTCAAGAAAAAACCCTCTACGTCACAAGACGCCTACCCTTTCCCTAACTGGCCCTGTTATAAAATCCTTCTTCCCTTAGCTACACTCACTCTTAGACGATAAGTCAACCTGTACGTTGTATCACTAAGTCTACAATAAATTGTTCAACCCTATTCACCTTCTGTGTTGGAAAATTGATTTTATAACAATTAGGTAAAAAATTAAAAAACTAATTGTCATAAATCTATTTTTTGTAACAAATGTTGATATTTCCTCAGTTATTCTGCTCCTTTTAGATTCTTGAAGAACAGAACTCATTATATTATATGGTTCTTAACCGTATATCCGAGATTTATCGTATTTTTCTGTTACTTTTCTTTTTTTTATAGATTTCAAAATTATTTTGGAAGTTTGATGACTGTCACCAAACTTCCATAATCGTTGTAGGGGAGTTTGGTGACAGTCACCAAAATTCCAATTCGTCACCAAACTTCCACTTTGGTCGCACAAAATGTTACCAAACGTCCGCTTGCATGTATATATATATATATATATATATGTATATATATACTTCTACTGTTATTCAAGAGGAACGCTTCAACTTCATAGCTATAGATATTATATCAATGTTACTATGTCAGTAACACGGATGATTTGGTGATGTGAACTTACAAGTTTGTCCCCTACTAAAAATTGCTCCAACGCGCCTAAAGAAGTTTTCACTTCAAAAAGAAGTGAAATCCGCACAAAACAGGCATCTAGAAATGCCTGTAAAAACTGGCGCCGAGTCCACATTCAAGTAAAATTAGTATAAATGGAAAAAAGGTAAGATCAAAAAAACATGTGAAATCAAGTAAAACGCCAAGTTAGCTGCGTCTTTTTTCATAATTTTTTCGAACTAGCAATGTACTATTGACTTATAAAATTTCAGTTAATTTTGAAGTACAAAAAAAAAAATCTTCAAAACCAAAAAACTATGGAACTTGGCCCAATTTTTTAAATTCTTTCAACAGTTCCATATATTATAGTTCGTACATAAGAACATTTGAAACTGAATTGGGCAGACTTTAAAGACAAAATTGGGGCAAGTTCCATAGTTTTTTGGTTTTGAAGATTTTTTTTTGTACTTCAAAATTAACTGAAATTTTATAAGTCAATAGTACATTGCTAGTTCGAAAAAATTATGAAAAAAGACGCAGCTAACTTGGCGTTTTACTTGATTTCACATGTTTTTTTGATCTTACCTTTTTTCCATTTATACTAATTTTACTTGAATGTGGACTCGGCGCCAGTTTTTACAGGCATTTCTAGATGCCTGTTTTGTGCGGATTATTCATTACCTTAAAAAAATTTTTTTCAAAATAATTTCTCCCCTCTTTTCTTTCATCTGTATTCAAATCTGTATGTGGCTTGAGCCATTGAGATTGTTAAAATTTTGAAACTCTATATATTCTTGTTATTTTTAATCCTAATTCGGTACATTGATCTAAATTTTTATAGAGAATAATATAAGTTTTTTTATCATGTAAAGTTGTCATCAATTCGAAATGCTTTTCATATAAACTTTTTCGAAGTAGCAGATCTTTATGCCTTTCATATAAACTTTGAGGATATTCCAAGTCAACTTCTAGTATATAACTAGTCAGATCATTACCGCTCATTCTCATAATATCGATTTGTGTCGTAGACCATTTGAAATAACTATATGGTAAAGAAGAGCTTATAGCTGCTCCACACAAATTATTTACATCAGAAAACATTAAATATGATACTTCTTTATGCGACCGTTAATCGTCACCCATCCATTCATTATTCGCCTCAGAATATCTACAACAACATTGTGATACTCTACTTCTAATTCCTTTCTCTATAAATAATACCATTTCAGCATCACATAAAATATATAATTCAATACCTGTGCATTTAAGCATAGCATCAAATGCTAATCCAGGTGCTGCGTAGTAATGCAAAGGATCTAAATTATAAGTTCTCACACAATTTATTCTGAAATTTTTAAATATATTAGTTTAAAGACAAACATCCATAGTCGAATATAAATCATAATAACCACCTAATGTTTGTGTATGGAAGTGAGACCATACTTTAAATGCATGCTCATAATCTTTATCGGTTACATTTAAATCATGTTAGAGAAGAAAAAAAAATTTTCTATCAGTGTTGAGAATTCATTAATTCTCAGTTTGAATTGCCAGCTGACAGGAACTTCGGCGGCCATCTTGGGACTGAGTCGATAACCAATCGACCAAATAATCAATAATTCTTAATTTAGTCAATCATTTGACTAATTTTCAGTGTCCCGTTTGACTAATGAAGTTCCTGTCGCCATTCTTTCACTGTTCTCGTTCACGTGTACACGCCATTCACATTCATTCTTAACAAATCTGAAAGTTTTGAGTCAATCATCAGTACTAGTGCTATTGTAAATTATCAGAGCCATTCAAGCTTCATTTTAAAACTAGAATCAAGTAATATTCCAAGACTTTTCATTGTAATTCAAGACATTTCATCAAGATTCATTTTGCATTGCATTGATAGGCTCACGCCACGTGCACAATCACATTCTTGCTCAACTTGAGAAGCGTGCTGAGCTCGTGTGGGAGGTCAATAATACCGAACACACCAAGTTGGGTAGTTTTTTGGACATTCAATTCAGATTCAAGAATTAAAATTAGACATTCAGTGATTTTGAGCGACATTCAGTCTTCCTAGTTAATAACACAAAGTTGTCAGTGTATTTAGTGTACCTGTTAGTGCTTAAATAAAGATACTTTATTTCTTATAAAACCTGACTTCCGTTTGCTCTGTTCCGGCACAATCATCCCTATCCTTAAACGGTTAGGTTAAATTCACAAGTTGAGATTTTCTCAACAATCTCTTCTAAGTTTGCTTCCAATTACAAAAACATCATTAATGCTGGTGATTTAAATTGCAATCTGCGTGAGAATGGTTACATGCCCCGACTATCTTAGTACCTTTTTTCCAGAATCTGCTTTGTTTTGTGTGCTGTTTAGTTCCACTTACCACCTTGCAAGTAAACATTTCTGGTTAGACCTTATGTTCATTAACAGTAAGTCTAAATTAGGGTGGTTTTTCAAATCAAATTAATTACTTATTGCTGGACACGACTTTTTATTCTGTGAATATATTGTAAAATAAGACCAAATAATAACATCAGGCCATAAATTAATAAAAAAAAAGTTTATTAAATATCGACAGCAATTAATTAAAACGATAGAATCTGTGCGGTCAACTCAAGTCTCAGTTCTAAACTAGAGATAAACAAATTCTTCCCTCGTTGCTATAAACAATCTAATCGTCATTCAATCGTCATTAACTAAGAAACTGTAATTAGTCTAATAGTCATTAGATGGCGACATACAAATATTCTACAATATTTTAGATACTCCTAAAAGCCCAACAAAACTGTCCAGTTCAGGAAATTTAAGGATTGTGATAATGCTAAGTTGACTGGGGATCTAGATAGATCTCTAAATTTTGATAATGAGTATTTCTGTACTCACGAACCAAATGAGCTTCTCATCGTTTTTTGTCTTAGTGTTATTGCCGCTCTCGATGTTCATACTCCTATGTGTACCCACACAGTAAATAGTCCCAGAAAGCCTTGATTGACCAGAGAGCTTGTGTTAAAATGTCGTGCTCGTGATTGGTTGTATAAACAGGCTCGTAGATCTGATGATCCCACTTCAAGGGCTACTTTTAAGGAGATGAGAAAGCTCGTCATCTCCTCTTGATTTCTTCGATCCTATTGATTTGAATGTACATATTGTTAACATAGTTAGGAACACATCCTCCTTGTAATAAGGAGTTATATACGGAGGCTATATCATAAACAATTAGAAGGGTACATTTTGCCCTCCACTCTCTACAAGCGCACCTTGGACGGTGCAATAAGATTTATCTTTAGTTTAAAACGTGCTTAGCATGTGACTCCCTATAGACTTCAGTTCAAATGGTTGTCTGTAAGTGCAAGAAGAAATTTCTTTTAGGCTTGTTGTTCCTACAAACAGTTGTTAAATAGGAAGCCTATATATTTAAGACAGCTGTTTCAACCCAAAACTAAGGTAAGGCGTTCCCAAATACTCTTAGCTAGAAGGAATGATGTTCATTTGGAAATTCCACATTTTAATATCGTCCATTATGAGTGTTCTTTTGTTGTCGAAGCTATTCTCCTTCGAAAGAGTCTCCCAAGTAATGTAGTGAGTGCAAATACTTATAAGGTTTTTAAGAATAGGCTTTTTAATCATTTATTTGAGACTGACAGCTAGTCAGTTAGCTTTGTAAGTTATAGTAAATGCAAATGGAAGTGTTTAGCTGTAAATTCTATAACAATATTTTTATACTGTGAGAGTGTGATCATGATTGTTTTTCAATTGATTTAAATAGCAGTTCACTCTAATATGCGCTAGATTTTTAAACTGCGCTGCTTAGTCCTTAGCTTGTTAGGCGAATTTTTGTAATTTATAAAATTTACTAAATATTGTAAATATGAATTTGTTTAATTTAGTCACTTGAAATTGTCAAACTAAAACTGCTATAAACTTCTTTAATATATATAGTTGAGAAATTATGATTTCTTAACTTTTAAGTTTATTTAATTATTTTATTCTATATTTTTTTTTGCTTCTGTGTACAATTTTTACTTTTACTCGTTTTCCGTTTCCTCCTCAAAAGTTAATGTCATCGGACGCTTTTGAAGTGTCTCTGACCTTGCGCCTATTTGGCGAAACACACTCGAGTGTTCCTGTTCATTGTATTTTTTCAGCTTTAAGACGAAAAAAACTAAAAATATCATGACCAGATTTTGTAAAAAATTTACCGGAGTTATTTTGACTACTTTGATTTGAATTATTAAATGATCGAAACGTTTTAGCAATATGGCAATTTTTTCCACAGATTTGACATTTGACATTTGATGAAACTCTATTTGGATATTTCAAACAATTTTTAGCAGTACGTTCAGTTTTACTACAAAGCTGACAATTTTCTTTTGAATTATCATCTTCTCGAAAAATTTTTCATCATATGACTAGGCTCATTACATGAATGACAAAGAGTTTTTGACTTTACTTGAGTATTATGATTTAATTTTTTTTTGTATCACTATTTTGTTTATTTATTATAAATTTAACGGGTTTATGTTTATCTTTATTTTTTTTTAATTTTTGTACTATTTGGGTCTTTTTTTCGCGTAACAAAACATTGAGCTACGACTTCATCAATATTATCTTTCTAAATTTGAATTCTATTCGCATTAACAGTCGGATTTTTGTATTTAAAACATTTTAATACTTCTTTTGGTTTTTTCCGTTATCTATTAACAAAATCTACTATTAGCTCATCATCTTTCTGAAACATTCTTCCTAGTATACCTTTCAACTGACAGAGTGTTTCAAAAAGAACGTAATCTTTTTTAAGCTCTCTTATACGTTTATGTACAGTGTTGTATGTTATTTTATTTGATGCATGTTTAACTAAGGACATAATTTACTACCAAAAATTAATTTAGTAAGATTTGATTCTCCTTGATCTGGCAACATACATTTTGCTTCTTCACAACAATTTACAAAACCAATTAATGTTTCTGATTTTCCCGTAAATGTAGGAATGCATATTAACGCATCTTACAGAGATATGTTTTGATCGTCAGTCATTTTCCTTTGTTCTACCAACAGACGATTGCTTTTTTCAGCTTAAGATGTACTATGATTAATTCGTCCTTAGTTGATGCTCCAGTCAGCGCAGTATACACTTTCATTCACGAATTTTTAACTTCCCAGTGGGAAGTTATAGTAATGGGTCCGATTTTGCGAATCGCTAATTTTGACATATCTCCACGTTTTAAGGTCCCCAGAGTTGAATACGATAGTTTTTACGTGGACGTCTGTGTGTGTGTATGTACGTATGTGCATATGTGCGTATGTGCGTATGTTCGTATGTGCGTATGTGCGTATGTTCGTATGTTCGTATGTTCGTACGTGCGTTCGGAATTATTTTTCGCCTCGATTATGTCGAGAACAAAAAATGATATCGACGTGGAACCAACTGCTGCGACGCGTAATTACGTAACTTAGAACTGATTAGATTTTCAGCGAAATCGGTCGAGCCATTTTTTAGGCAGAATCAAAAAACTGAAAAAATAGTGAACTACCTAAATTCTGCAATTTATAAATTATACCATTTTTTAGACGGAATTTCGAGATCTTTTGAAAAATATGAATATCAAATGTTTAGAATAATTGTACAGAAATATGATGACAGTATTTCATAGAAAAAAAATTTTTAAAAAACGAAATCAGCACTAAAGAAATTTTAAACTTGTGTTGGGATGAAGAAAATAGCGTTGAGGATAATAAAATAGTCAATGATTATTGTTAATAATAAAAAATTGTGTTCATAACGATTGAACATTGTTAATAACAAATGATTATCTATCATAATAATATTTTAATAGAAAATTTTTTAATTGTTATAAACAATAAAAATAGAGATCTATGCAATATATTTGAATTCTTCCAACGCGTAATTTTTTCTCTTGCTAAAAAAAAGTTACCAACCGTACGACATGAATGGAAACTCATCTTTTTCTGTTTATAACAATTAAATCAGTTATAAACAATAAAAATAGAGATTTATGCAATATATTTGAATTCTTTTAACGCATAATTTTTTCTTTTGCTAAAAAAAAGTTAATTATAAATGAATCCGAAAGCCTATTTCAGAATGTATCGACAGTTTTTTACGTGGACGTCTGTGTGTGTGTATGTACGTATGTGCGTATGTGCGTGTGAGCATATGTGCGTACGTACGTTCGGAATTATTTTTCGCCTCAATTAACTCGAGAACAAACAATGATATCGATGTCGGACCAATTGCATTCGACGCGTAATTACGTAACTTAGAACTGAAAATGTTTATAGGAAAATCGGTAAAGCCATTTTTTTGGCAGAATCAAGAAACTCGAAAAAAAGGAAATTACTTGAATTTTAAACTCGTGTCAGGATTGAGAAAACAGCATTAAAGACGCTATAATAGTCAATAATAATTGTCTATATATATGAGTACTTTTAACGCATAATTTTTTCGTTTACTAAAAAAATGTTACCAACCGTATGACATAAATTAAAACATACATCTTTCGTGTATAACAATGAAATTCGTTGTAAATAATGAAAAAAAGGATCTATGAGGTACATTCGAATTCTTTTAACGCACAATTTTTTCTTTTACTGAAATAAAGTAACTAACCATATCGAATGAATATAAACAGACTCATTTCGTTTATAACAATTCCATTTGTTATAAAAAATGGAAACGGGTTCTATTCAAATTGTTTTTTATTTTTTCCACTGGGAAGTTGGTCGTGTGGACCTTTCGGGTCGCACCCAGACCACTGCAGAGCACTGATATTTTAAAGTGTTATTGCTTTTTTGCCACGCGGGTTTCCAAAAGCAACAGACTGTCTGAATGACGATTTCCTCAATTATTTTTCGAAATCATTTTTAGTTTAACGAAATCTTAGGAAAACTCAAAGTAAAATAACTTAAGTAATAATCGTTAACTTTAATCCTTAAGTTTTATTGCTATTCATTTTTAACCTCCTTGAAATATATATTCAATAATTATGTAAAATAATTGAAATACGCCTAGACATTATAGAATGATACTCTTATTGATCAGTCTCTCAGAATTTTAATCAATTTGGTTTTTGTTCCAAGTAAAAACTTTAACAATTCTGACTACTTGTTTTACTTTAGCTACAGCTTAGTTTCAGCATATTATATTTGACTTTGTTATGAATAAATGAATAAAAAAGGGATCTATGCAATGAATTCTTCCTACCAGATATTATTTTCTTCTCTAAAAGAAAGTTACGTGCCATGTAACATAGATTAAAACCGACTTCGTTTGCTTACAACAACTAAATTTTTTCTGCATAATTAAAAACGAGATCTATAAAATCAATTCGAATTTTTCTTACGGAATATTATTTCTTTTTGCTGAAAAAAATTCATTAACAATATAAATTCGACGGAAATATTTTTTTTTGTTTGTAACAATGGACTTTTTAGCGAACATTGAAAAACACGATCTATGCGATCAATTCCGATTCGTTTAACGGGACATTTTTTTTTTTATTCAAAAAACATTATTTATCATGCAGAATAAATGTAATCAAACATGTTCTTCATAATGATTGCATTTGTTGTCTGGATGAGCATAAATTGAATCTCACATGAGAATTCGAATTTTTACTGTTTTTTATTAATATATAAGATTCATTACTTGTTTTCTTATTTCGTCACAAAGTATTATATATCTGAAGTTAACACATTCAAACGACGAAATGTTTATTTAATGCTTCACTCGATCAATTGATTCTTTTGTAAACGTAATTATCTCACATCTATTATTTACAATGAATGAGAGACTTCTAATTGGCTGAAAAAATAAACGTTTTCTAATTTTCGTTGATTAATCCTTTTAGATCATTACTGTTCATACTCGTCAAACCGCATCTACGCGGACGAAGTCGTGAGAAGAAGCTAGTCTCGTAACATAGATTGTAAGTAAAAAACAATACACCCTCTCTAGTAGCCAGTCCTGACGTCAGAATTTTCGTCAGACTTACGTACGTCTGTTTCTGCAACAGATTGCCAACGGATCAATACCCAACGTATTGTTGCCCAAGGATTTAAGGAAGTTTAATAAGTATAATTGAACGGCATTACGGAGTGAGGAATATAAGTTCAGGACTTCTTGCGAGTCCTTGAACACGTTGCGAGTGGCAGTAAGACCAACAAATAATCGTTTTAAGGTCTAATCGAATTGGTAAAATAATTAACGCCAAATTTGAACATTGCCACTAGTTAAAGCTCAGCCCACATAAAGGGTAATTGTTCTCGAGTATTTTCTGTTACGTTTTTATGATTGTTGAATTATTATTCTTTGTTACTAAGCAATCATATATGATATCTGCTTTTAATTCCATAATCATTTTTACTTCACATTCTGTGGCTGTTGCAGTACTACGTAATGAATAAGTCATCTTGCATATCTGGTAATCTTTGTCTCTCTGGCGATTTGATAATTGTCTTGGCTGTATTAATATTTCAGTATGTTCCTTTCTCTGAATTGAACATCTGTTTAGTCAATAAACAAAATACCTGTTCATTCCAATGGTTAGAAATTCAAAAACTAATATTATTCTTGTTGCTGCAGTTGTGGCAGCTAAAAAGATTCCCATTTCGACTTGCTTCATAATTCCTCTTATGTAAAATTCATTCAACTGTACTACATTCCCAGTAAGTTCATCGTTTCCCCATGCTCTGATTAGTTCGGTAAATTAGTAGATTCGTGAAGAAGTTTTCCTTACATAGACTGATCTATTATCCCTTGAATTTGGTTCAATATTTCTTCATTCCTCATTCTGTATCGTATGTTCTTTTTTATCCAGTCACTGTATTGCCCTGCGAATTCTACTTTACTTATTCTTCCATTGGCACTTGCATGTGCAAAACTTTGTAGTTCATAATAACTGTGTTTAAATTCTTCTTTCATATCTGGTATTTTTCTTCGTATCAAAAACAAATTTTTGTGTCTACATCATATCGATTTTACACTTTGTCGTTGAAATTCTTTTATTTCTCTGGCATGCTAGATCAATTTATAACTTGTAGGTTCCAAGTCAGCAGCTAAACTTATTATTGCTTCTCTCTTTCTTTTGATTATTAACATACAATAAATTTATTGAATTAATTGCAATAAAAGACACAAACATGGAATTCTCCGTTTTTGCTCTAGCTTTGCAGCCAAAAGACAGGGAAGGAGTACAGAGATTTTTGATTGTAAAAATTGATTAAACCATTGATTTAACTTTAAAGTGACTTTTTTAAAGTCCTATATTGAAAAGCAATTTCAATAAAACAAAAGAACATTTTTGAATAAAATTATAATACCTTGAATCAACAGCAAGTAAATCCACAGAATGTACAATTTGAGATGAGGGACCCAATAGTCAATTGAATTCAAACAGGAACCACAATGATTCACGTTCGTTTAATTTAACCCCGACTTCACAATTTCACAACTGACTATTGAGTTTTTACAATCCTATATATATTATTTAAAGAAGGCGTTGACTTTTCCGAAAGTAAGAAAAGTCAAAACCAATTAACTTTGAGCTTTTCAACTTATTAATTTTTATCGATGAGATCTAATACTTCAGGAAGCACACTATCTCTTTCATATTGGTGACGACTTAGCCTGAAGGTATCTTACTAACTATGCACTGACGTCACTGGGCGTAATTACCTTCCTAATTGTTTCTACTGTGTCATATATGTGTTGAAACGGTAAATTTCCTTAGAGTAATTTAAAAAAGTGTTACAGTAGGTATTGATTATCAATTTATTTTTATTGCTACTAATATTTAAGTTCTACTGCATATATACGATACAGATGATTTATTACTTATTGGTAAAACTTTTTAAAGTAACATTAATTGTTTTATTGCTTCTTCCGTAATTTTTGTAGAATACTTCATTGAATTAAAATTAACATGATCATAAATTATTGATAATATTACGAATTTAACGTTAAGAAAATAATTAGTACGTTAAGAGAAATTTTTTCAATTTGAAGAATATTACAAAATAATTAAACACAAGAAATATTTAAATAATAAGAGAATAATTATTAAAATAATATAATGTAGGAAAATAGTTGTTAATTACTTCTTAAAATTGATAAAAACAGACGGACGTCACAATAATTTCATATTTTTCATGAGTAGAGTATTCAGTATATGCTGAGTATATCTAATGTCTGCCACTTCTATACTACCTATAGCTCTCCATTTTTCTTCAGTGAACCATATTTCTTTTACCCGTTCATCATACATACCTGCTGGATTTTCTATTGTTTTTACCTTAATTGCATTAATTAAAGTAAGTGTGCTGACAAATACGGCGAATTTCCACATGTGCATTCTACAATAAACACAAATTATTCACGAAATTTTTTATTTGAGTTTTTTTCTCTTCTTCAATCCTTCGCTCAAATCCTTCAAGGTCAGTTGGTGCACTAGACTTCATTTCTTCCTTTGGCTCCTTCCCCAACTGGATTAGTACGTTAGTAACTGAATCCCAAACTGCCCCGATTTGATGTATTGTCCATCCATACACCGTGTGAAGACTATAACCATGTATAATACTATTCATAAAGAATTTTATTATTCTTATTTTAAAGATAAATTCTAATATTCCTGCGCTTGCAGTTCCAAGTGATAGAGATGATACCCAGAAGTAGTTCCACGTATTGTTTTCTATCATCCGAAGTGATTTTTCATCCAACATTTCCGCTATACTCAATCCTTCAACTTTAGCTTCTTGTCCTATCATTATTCTAGCTATCAAATACAGCTGGTCTCTCTGCAGAAAACATTATGTATTCCCTCAATTTCTTCAGATCTTCATTTGCATATATTCTACTTGCAACTAAGTTTCATGGACTTCTATATTCCTACTTCTGAATGATTAATGGTTTTAGCTTCGTTGGTAATATAATTTTATCGGTGCTCTTACAATTTTATACATTGGTTTCCAAGTTCACATCAGCATAATATTCTTGTACAAATAAATTTTCCACTACTTTCAAGTTAGCTAAATATTCAGTATACGATGCTTCATTCTCTTCATCTTCATCTTCATGTAATGGCAATTTTCCGAATACTAACTTATAGGGTTGATGTTGAGTTCCTCTATGCACCTTAGTATTATATGAAAATGCAGCCAATATCAGACATTTATCGCAATCATCTTTTTCTCTGCCTGCAAATTGTTTTAAATACTTCACTAAGGTGTGATAAGACCTTTCTATTGGCCCATTTGACTGAGGGTGAAATGCACTTGTTCTAGATCTAGTTATTCCAAACTTTTGTGCTAACGTTTTCATTATCTTTATTGTAAAATTTGCTCCTTGATTAGCCAATATTGCCTTAGGTGAGCCATGGACACATATCATTCTTTTCATGAGTGCTTCTGTTACATTATCTGAGGTAGTTCTTGATAATGGAATTGCTATTAAAAGTTTACTTAATAAATCTTGTACTGTTCGGAAATGCACATTTCCATTATAGTCTTAGACAATGGTACAACAATGTCCATATCTATTTTGTCAAATCCTGCTTGTAGGACATCAGCGATTTGCATAGATTGTTTATCCTTTTTTCTTGTTAATTTGTATACCTGACATGACATGACCTTAATGAATTCTTTTATATCTACTTTCATCCTCTTTCAGTAATATCTCAATCTTATTCTATAATAGGGTCCCGCTCTCATGCACTCCTATTGAATTTTCTTAAACGTACTTCACCTGTCCCAAATACAAACATATTGTAAAGTATATGAATGTCTTCATCCATAAATTGATTGACTAATGACAGTTTGTTTAACCGACGACGATTGCTTGATAATTAGATTGTTTACAGCAGCGAAGGGAGAGTCTGTTGATCTCCAGTTTAGGACTAAGACTAGCTGATTTCAGATGTCATATCTTTGATGCTGTATTTGAATCTGTCATTTCAATAAACTTTTCTTATTAATATTCGTTGTATTCTTCTCATATTTTATATATGTATACTGTATATTTTGCCTACGATATCTATTAGCCTTCGCGTTTTGGAATAAAATTATTTTTAATGTCTCAATCGAATGAATGTACTTAGAAAAAAAGAATTACCCTGCATATACAGCGTATACATTTCTAAAAGAGAATAACTGCATTGAATAGACAAAACAATAAAGACTTTATCGATAGAGATTGGCTAAAATCTATTCGAAGGGTGATTGTAAGTAGTATTCTCGAAGAAAACATCGTAGTCAATTTCAAATCTTTATTATCTGTGATTTTCGCAGTTTCGACTATATCTCCAAATTCCTAACGTCACAACAAACATCATGAGTTTTTGTAGTTTCAGCTCATTTTTGTAAGTAAATCTTTTTTACGTCTTGTTTATGATACTACAACCCCCGATGTGCTCTCATTTATCAATATTTATTATTTCTTTATGATGAGAACTGAATCGAACGTGACCCTTCATAATTAGAGCGCATTTCCTCTATACATTAAGTAACGTCATCTTCTTTTGAGAATGTATGATGTATAATGTTTTTACAGAATTTTTTAGTAGGACAAAACTTTAGCACATCCAAGGAATTTTATTATACCATACAAATCTGGGAAAAAAGGGAATATTTTTTGGCATCGATTTCGATGTTATTTTGAGAAACGTAAAAACACGTATTACGTAGTTTTTTATGCTCTTTCGATAAAAATGGTCTCACTAAAAAATAAATAATAGTTTTGGAGTTATAGATTTTTTGTTCTTTTGATAAAAAAAAATGTGTATCCGTAAGCTTTATAAATATGACAATATAGGTATTTTTTATCATTTTTTATGTCGTTTTTAACGTATAAGGTCATTGTGGAAAATTTTGATTCGGAATATGTGAAAATGAAAAATCACCCCAATAGGGTGTCAACTTTGGGGGTGATTTTTACCCTTTCAAAACGTTTTTCCGTCGAAAAAAAAATATGTGGTTTGAATCTTGAAAAACTTGGCGTGGCTTGTGTGTATCAAAAATGATTTTTGGATTTTGTAAACAATTAAAAACGATTTTAAATAAAATTAATCCATTTAAATTCGGCGAATAGTACTTATATTCGAATTGCAATACTTGGCGTTTAATAATTTCACGCTTTTTTGTAATTTTTAAATAACGTACATTTACAATAGTAACTCTTTAAGAACACTGATTATCGTCCTCGTCATCTAAACTTGGCGCACAGTTTTGCACAGTTCTTGGGGCTGTTTTCGGTATGATTGATAAATTCTAAAGTCTAAATAATCAGCTGATAAGAATTTTGGCGGTCTTCTTGGACCTGGGCCGATAACAAATCGAAAAATAATGGATCATTTTGATTCGAGTTATTCAATTCACTAATACATAGCCTCCATTTTGACCAATGAAGCTTCTGTCAACATTCTTTTCCGGCTCTCGTCTACGTTATCAAGCAATTTTAAACTAGTAAATCAATGTTTCATTTCCTCGTTCTACTTGAGCAGCGTGATAAGTTCGTGTGGAAGATCAAAAATACCGGATACACCAAGTTGAGAATATTTACAAACATTTAATTTTAATCCAGTGATTTTTATTAACTTTTTAGTGGGAAATTATTGTAACGGGTCCGATTTAACAAATTGAAAGTTTTAACATATCTCCACGTTTCAAGGTTTTTATAGTCGAATGGTATGGTTTTTAAAAGGATGTCCGTGTGTGCAAATGTATATATTGTAAAATATTTGTATGCCGCCAGTTAATGACTATTAGACTGACAACAGTTTGTCAAATAACGACGATTGCTTGACGATTAGATTGTTTATAGCAACGAGGGGATTAACTCTAATGTCTGGCCAAGGGGTGCTTCTCTCGCTGCGGTAATGGAATAAGTCCATACAGCCAGTTTTTCCTTCTCACTGGTGATGGCCTTCTGAGCGTGAGGAACGAAACTATCCATCTCGGTTTCGTTAAACATCACCACCTTTGCAGTGGGCTAACCACCCCTGCAAAGGATTTTAACAGGTTCCTAACAATAGACCTGCACCGGCCCTCTTCGGATGGGGGCCATGGAACAGTTGGGAGGGGCCTTATGATACGTTCCAATATAGATGTAGACCACGGACCACCTCTACAGCGTCTCAGGTGGACAGAGGAGCTGAGACGGGATTTGATGCAGTGTTGGGAAAGATGCGAGCCACAGACCTCAGGCTATGCCAGGCGCCTGCATACTCTGTGATGCGAAATGCACCCAGTGTTACACCATCTAACGCAGGCGGCGCTCGCATCGCAGGTGCGGTATACTCAGTCTCGACGGCGGATAGAAGAGAAGTCATACTCTGACTCTTTAATATCAGACGCTTCAGAGACTGAGGACGAAGTCTCACTGACACTCGAGACAGCCACGCCGAGGTGGAGCATACTCCTGTTCTGCCCTTCTCTCACTGACGAACCCCGATCTCCTACCCCTAAGGGCGCTAACCAACAGGACTTCACCAGCAGAGAGGGTAATTTTCTCCGGAAAATTACGCTCTCTGCAGAACATCTAGCTAGCGCTAACCAAAATCTCGACCATCGGGTACCAGATAGTGTAGACCGTTTTGCAATCAATGCAGTATATGATGTGGCTCGAGGGTTTACTCAGGGTAGACGAACACCTGTCAATCCTGAGTTAAGCCTGAAAAGACGCATCGAACAGATTGCAATTAAGATCAAGAAGGCTCGACAGGGTGCATCTCGTATTCAGAGTGTGATGGATCACTTAAATAATCACAGGCCTTATACGCCAAGAATTCGGCGTATCGTGGCGAGTATCAGACGTAAACATCACACTTTGAATACGGCCGTGTTACTGATCCTAAAGGAGAGGTACACAGGCAAAATAAGATCGCTGATGGCCGTTAAAAGTCATTAGCAAAGCGGTACAAGCGGCGAAGGGACAACAGATTGTTCCAATCTGACCCTTCGCGCTTTCTTAAGCCGCAAGCCCCTGTCACCTCCGAGTGCAGAAAGAGTCGAAACCTACTGGACCGAAATATATGGTCGTGCTAGTGCGCTAGATGTAGACACTCCAGCCCTTCAACTGTTCAGAGAATTCTGTGACGAACATCTATCACGAATTCCTGAAGAGTTTTAACGAGTCAGCATTGATGAGATCAGGAATGCTCTAAGGGGCACAAAGAACTGGGCTGCTCCTGGGCCAGATGCAATCCCCACCTTCTGGTGGAAGAAATTGACGTCATCCCACCAGCATCTGGCTCGTATCTTCTCAGAATATCTAGGAGGAGATACACCCATTCTTGGATGGCTCGTTAAAGGGCGTACTGTGCTGATCCCCAAAAGTGGTGATCTGTCCAACCCCAAAAACTACAGGCCCATTGCATGTCTAAATACTCTTTACAAATTATTTACGAAGATTTTGAACAAGAGGGTTTCGACTGCAACAGAACCTGTATGGAGACAGATAAACGAACAACGTGGCAGCAAGCGTGGCTTGACAGGTTGCAAGGAGAACTTGCTAGAAGACCGATGCGCCACAATGGACGCATACTACTACAAGCGCAACTTGTCAATGGCCTGGGTGGATTACAGAAAGGCATTTGATACAATATCTCACGAGCTTTTCCTCTACTTGCTCGAATGCCTTTCAGTACCCCCTCAAATAGTGAGATGCATCGAACATCTGATGCCGCTCTGGAGGACACGTTTCACACCGTTACATCTGGTGAAACAAGAGTGTCTACCAGAGCAGTGCCATTTAGGAGAGGCGTATACCAGGGGGATACCCTGAGTCCTCTTCTATTTTGCATCTCACTGCTGCCATTATCTGTCACTCTACGCCGAACGCCTGGATATAAAGCCGGACGAGTCTCCAACCGCGTACACAAAGTCACACATCTATTTTATATGGATGACTTGAAAGTGTACGCGCAAGTCCTGAGAGACTCCGAACAGCCCCAGAGGTTGCTTCCGAGTATACCAGTGGAATCGGCATGGAGTTTGGGTTGGACAAGTGCACAGTAGCCCACTTAGTAAAAGGAAGATCGCCGAACTGGAGTGATAATGTCGAGCTTACAGACGGGAGCATCATAAAACATCTGGATGCTGAAGAGTCATACCGATATCTTGGACAGGCACAATCTCCTTTACAGGACGTGTCTGTCATCAAAGATACTCTCCGCAGTGAGTACAAGTGGCGACTTAAGAGAATATGGGGCTCTGAATTATCAGTCCCTAACAAAGTCAAAGCCACGAACATGCTCGCTGTCCCAGTCTTGCTATACTCATTCGGAGTTCTTCAATGGCTCCGAAAAGAGCTTAAAGATCTGGACATTATCACGAGGAAAGTGATGACATTATATCGAAGTCATCACCCGCGATCTTCTGTCCAACGCCTATACTTTCCTCGTGATCTGGGAGGGCGTAGACTACTAAGTTTGGAGTGTCTACATGACAGGTTAGTAATAGGCTTTGCTTATGACATCTATGAGAGCTCTGATCCTCTTCTCAAGTTCGTGAACAGCTTTGAACTATTGGGAAAGGATGCGTTCCTATATAGAGCAGCATATCAGGCAGCGCAGAACCTCGGCTCAGTTTTCGACCCTAGCAGCCCAGACGGTCTAAGGCTTTTGCAATTGACCAGAGGGAAGCGAAAGGTCGATATAAAAACAACCGAGCAGTTAAAACTGCTCGAAGAACACGTAGCAAAGTCCTTACATGGTGTGTTCTATTGTCATCTCGAAACACAGGACGTGTCACACCAGCTGACTTTCTAATACCTTAAGTCAGCTGGCTTGTTCTCTGAGACCGAAGGATTTATTATGGCCTGCCAAGATGGTGTATTTTCCACCCTCGTTTATCGGCGTGATGTTATGCACGAGCAACCCGAGGACACAAGATGCCGAGTTTGCCACGGTGATGTAGATGAGACGCTATTTTATGTGTTATCGGCTTGTCCGATATTAGCGCGCTCAGCCTACATTCACCGGCATAACGCCGCCCTAAGAGTGCTGTATTACCACCTTCGGCACTCTTATGGAATAGACGAGACACCAGTGCTGCCCTACGTGCCCGGTGAAATTGAGTCAGTCGTTGAGAACGGGAGAGCAAAAATTCTTTGGAATTACCCACTCTTCACGCCCCAACGCATCGAACACAATAAGCCGGATACTAATCTTTTCGACAATACCACAGAGCACGTATATTACATAGAGTTCTCAGCCCTGGCTGACACGAATATACGTGCAAAAGAAGAGAGTGAACAGGAACGCTACAGAGAGCTCATGAAGGTTATGAGCAATGTCTATCACGAATACACAGCGCACGTGATAGTCCTGGTGATTGGTGCCGTCGGAGGGATGCGGGACCGCTTTCTGACAGAGCTTCGAACAATACCAGTCTGCCGTAGTCAGGCTGAGATTTTCGCGGCTCGTATGGAGAAAGTGGTCATCCTTGGTTCTCTCCGAATCCTGAGACGAATGTAAATAATGACTGAACGGCTGCAGCCCCGGCTCACCCTAAAACCTGAGGGAGTCGGGTGCCTGCAGGATAATCCCGTCTGGTCAGGCCCCAGGTGGGTCGGAGCCCCGGGATCCCTGGCCAGCCACTAAAATAATAATAATAATAATAATAATAATAATAATAATAATCTGGAAATTCATAATTTAGAAAATAATTCTAATAATATGGTTGAATCGGTCTCAACTTCTTCAGTTAATATTAGTTCTTCAGCTTTTGCAAAACCAGAAAAATTTGATGATTCTCAGACGTGGGAATCTTATTTCCGTCAATTTGAGACCATCGCTCGTCTGCATAAATGGACAAATGAAGTTAAAGCATCGATTTTAGTGTCCTGTTTGAAGGACAAAGCTCGAGTTATTTTAGAAAATTTGAGTTTAGAAGATTTAGGAAATTTTGAAAAATTAAAGAAAGTTTTAGAAGATCGTTTTGATGAAGCTTAATTTTCTTGAGCTTATTCTAGTCGTTTTTAGGCTAGAAATCAGTTTGAAAATGAAAATTAAACAGACTTTTCAAATGATTTAGATAGGCTTGTCAAATTTGCGTATCCTTCGGTCTCTTTTGAAGATAGAGATAGAATTGTTGGTTTGCAATCCATTTCTGGATTAAAAAAATTGAAGTTACAATTTTTTCTTTGTTCGGAGAGAATTTAGGCTCTTCAATTAGCGACTCAGAGAGCTCTAGAGCTCGAGTCGATTGACGATTTGACCTTTGGAGTTCAGACAAAGAATAATTTTAAGAATAAGAATAATAGTAATTTTAGTAAAAATAATAAAATTTTTGATAAAGATTATAATTTTAGACATCATTTCAAAAAAGATAATAAAAATAATTCGTTTGAAGGAAATTTTAGGTCGAATTTTCAAAATCAAAATTCTTCGCAAATTTTCCAATGTTGGATTTGTGGTGAAAAAGGACATTCCAAGAAAAATTGTCAAGTTCTTCAAGCTGTTTTCAAAATATGAGTATTCGCTCATAAAAGAAGTCATTGATTATATATAAGTAAATGAAGACTGATAATATTTTTATTTATTTATCATGTTATCGAATAAATTATTATTAATTCCCATTATTTCATTATCTCGATCAAAGCGTCATCTTTATTTATTATTTTTTTTGTTAACTTTGTTTTGTTAATTAATTGTTATTCATAAAGAGATACTATTATTTATCATTGCCAACACTATAACGTTTCGGTAATTAATTTGTTTTGCAGTTGACGCCTTAAAAATCGGTACATTCTGTTTATTAACTTAATTTTTTTACCATACTATAGCGACCTTACAGTGGTACTAACTTTATAAAAAAAATCGTATTTTAAGAAAAAGAAATCTGTATTTTCTTAAGTCTTGTATGTAGGATCGTGGCCAATTATTCATTATTCAAAATAATTAATTTCGGAAGACAATAGCATGCCTAATCTATTCTTAAAGTCAATTAATGAGTTTTTCCGAAGTTTTTATGGCATGTTCAAGTCATTAGAATAAAGAAATTACAATTTCAAAATGCACAACCTCAATAGACTGTGATGAATGAAATTACGTATATGTGAAAACTAAAAATTATGCATTTGCGTTCGCGTAAAGTAAAGAACCAGCAAGAAATAAGGTACAAGATAAAATTTCAAGCAGTTTGAAAATCACAATAAATCCTTGCTGAGCTTCCCCTGCACGTCTGTAGCAACACAGCATTTTTTTTTGTATGAAAGGTATATCATACTGTGTGGGTCGTTGTGAAATCGGTAATTGTTGTAATAAAATGTGTACGATATTTCTGAGCTAACTATAATTTTATGGTTTGTGAGGTCACTTTACACATGAACATTGATATTCTTTCCAAATTTTTACAGAGCTCTGTGGATAAAGGAAACTGGTTTACAACAACGAACAAACAGAAGACTATTTACTCAGAAACCAACTTGCGCAGGACAAACAAGTTTTGTAAGTGTTGGAACAATCGATTGCTACGCAGCATTTTTAATAATATTTTATGGTGTCTTTATTGCACTTGGGTTTTTGCTGATGGAGCTCATACATTTCCAATGGTAAATTTGTCTTTTTATCTTGTAATTGGTATTTTTATTTCCATTGTTATTCTTAGTTCTAGATACATTAACAGCAATCAAGTAAAAAATGTGAAATCATCTGTTTTCGAAACAGGAACGAAAATGATCGGAGAAGTATACAACAATGAATAAAATTATCAATAACAGTATCTGGAATTCAAAAAGAAATCAATTTTCATACTCTATAGAAATCGTATATCAACTGTAATAAATAAATATTACACCTGGAAAACTAGAGGATGTTGTCATTAATTAAAAACAATTTCGATTTTATTTTGATTCAGAAAAAAAAGTTTGAATTAACTACAAAATTTTTTTTACTGACTGAAATTACTTTAAAGTAAACAAATACTGATAGACAACGCTATTAACAAAAGATTAAAAAATTAAATGCAACCTACTAGAATGTCTCAAAGAAGTCTGTAATAGATTTTTTTTCTCAGAAGACTCCGCGTAGAAAAGTCCAGCCCAAAATCCTCCTAAATTACCAAATAACTTAGAATATTTCGGCTAAATGTAGAAAACTATGTTACATATAGAAGAATGTAAATTTTAATCCCAAAATTGCCCTAAACTCAGGATTCTTATTTAGAATATTAATCCAAGCCTAATATTGAGCCATTAATTCTATAATGGGGAATTTCAGGATTGGATTGGGATTGGAGTGGAATGATTTAGGTCCAAAAAAAATCTCAATATACTAAAAATTTAGTTCAATTATTTTTATTTTTACTACACTTGAAATATTCGAAACATAATAATAATTAATTTTATGATAAAAATTGATATTAAAAAAAGTTACAAATCTGTAGCCATATTAGTGTTATTTTTTCCCGTATTAGCATAATAACTGTCTGCATTCTTATAATACTGTGTGAAAGGAATCATTCCAGTATCTGTATCAACCCATGAGGTTGAATTGTAATTTTGTTGATAATAGTTCTGATGTTCGTAATTATTTGAATTTAAAACAATTTTTGAGCAGTATCCTTCAACATCATTATTCGCTGTACTATAAAATATTTTATTCATATTTTGACCAGGACATTGTTCTAAATTATTAACATTTAGCACATTTGTGACTTGATTTGTAGGTATATTGAAATGTTCTTCGACAGATTGAACACAATCATCTGTCATCGTATCTAAAGCTGTAAAGCTTTTTGCATGTGAATTAACTTAACTTTCATGACTTCCAATTTTCGTTCGTCTAATGCGGTTTTATTTATATGTCCAACATGCTCTTCAAGTAATATGATATCTTTGGATCGTCTATTTGCCCAAGCGGAAAAATCAATCATGATTAATCTAAGAAGATTAATACACTACATAGCAAATAACTTTTAGCTATAAACTTACCATAAAAAGCTAACCTATTGTAACGTGTTGGGCTCGACCAACAGGCAAATCATCGACCATCGATATGTCTTGGGCTCTTCTCCACCTTACCAACAAGTACTTACACTCGATTACGAGTTTCAGCGTATCACCACCTGCCGAGCTGACTATTGGAATAGGTGGGAGAATCAAGCAGTGGAAGGGGGCATGGCCACCACGAGGCAAGCAGCCGGCGTTCCAGACGTCACTCAGCTCAAAGGCGCCAAAACGACAAGTGGGCAGTCTACTGGTAGCAGCAGAGATATTGCCAAATAAAGGCTCCCTCCGTAGTACATGATACTCGTATAATTAAGTGTCTACGTTTAGTCAAGTTATAGTCTTAATATAATCAGACAAATAGTCACAGTTAATAAAGTCGGTAATAGTCAATACTAAAAATAGTCGTAGAAGATAACTAATACTGGCAGAAGATAGAGCATCCCTATATTGGCAGGAAGCACTCATTTAGTCGTCCAGATCTTCAGTACGTTCCTGAGACAACGCACGAGATTATCCTGAACAGCAGCCTTCGCAGTCCTGCCCGGAAAAGTCATGTAAGTCCAGCAATATTCTGATACACGTGTAAGATTGACTGACTAGTGTGACTATCGAAAGAATTGCAATAGTCTCTCGTTGGGTAGGAGTCGATTATTACCTTAAATAGCATCATAAACTTATTAATTAGTCGAGTAGAGACAATAGCAAAGTTTATAGTTCTTTTATTAATTTATCGCATAGTCGACTTGCTTTAAGGTGACCTAGAGTCATGTCATTGTTGGTATTACAGAATTCTTTCCAATCGATCTTAAAACTTTTTTTCGGGACGGCTGAATTGTCCAGGGTATCAGATTAGTGATTTTTTGTTTTTAAGTGGGCACTTCTTAACTTACAGTAGAAAAATATGAAAAACAACTGCTTGTACTTAAAATTGGAGTAGTATACTAAGAGCTCCAATAGATGTTGTTAAATATTGAATTCTATAGCAGGTTATTTACTTTAAATTATTTTTATTTTCAAAGTTTAAAAATATATTTACGTAACAAATGAAACAACTAGCAATTTTAATCTATTAACATGGATTTTTCAATTTGTTCTAACTTGGAGGACCCCAAGTCAGCGAGTCTAAAACTATTTAACAATTGTGTAATGCCGGACTTGTCCACCGGGGCGTCAGTCAACTCACTGAACCAATCGCCGGAAAGTAGTTCCCTCATGGCACAGCAGGGAACTCCATGCCCCTAGTGACGCCAAAAAGCACGCGGTCGAGCACTCGTGGCAGAGAATAGAGATGTGTATAGAAGAATCATCCAAATGGGGGCAGTTGGACAGGGATTTATATGTACCAGTGTCTTCAAGAGATGGCACTGCAGTGGGAAACCGGCTGTTAGACGTTCAGATGCAAACTGGAAGGGATTCGGAGGCGAAGTTATAGGAGCGCTCCCCTCTTCTGAACAAATGGCAATTCCCAAGCGCAGTTTAAATGTAAATTGTTGAAATATTTTTTTAGATGCGGCATGGCGTAGAGGTGACGTTCTAGATTCCGGACCTTTACTTTTGAGGTTCGAGTCCCGGGCCTTGTTGTTTTATAATTGTTTTTTTTTCCTGTTGTAATATAATTACATATGATTTTAGTAATGAATTAGCGATTTCCAAAATTTTCAGGATACAAATTTCTTTTTTATAAGAAGAGCAAATTAACAAAAAAAAATTATTTTATAGATTATGTTAGGAATATTATATAAAAATTTTGTTGTTTGCTTTTACACAAATTAAAATATAGAAAAAAAATTATTCAAATAAGAAAGAAGTTGTTGAGATAAGTAAGCCGGATAAATGGCAATCCTTAAGCGCAGCTTAAATATAAGATGTTGCAGTTTTTTGAAGATGCAGCATAGCTCAGAGGTAACGTTCCGGGCTCCGAACTTTTACTTTTGAGGTTCGAGCCTAGGGTCTTGTTGTCTTTTTTTTTAATATTTCTGATTTCAGCATAATTTATTATGATCTATATAACTTAGTTTTTTAAGAACGATTATCAATAAAAAAACAAATACAAATATTTTTTTTTCATCTATAATATTAATATTTTTTATAATATTAATATTTTTTTTTCATTTATAATATTATATTTTTATGTATATACATACAGTTCAACGAATTACTTGATATTACGAATATTTTCTTGTTCCCCTCCGATTAGTTATATCGAGGTTGCACTGTATATAAATATCTAAATATATATGTGTGTAATGATTGACAGGGAATTCCACCTCTCATCGATTAAACTATTATTTTTATTAATTACTTCTAGAAATGTTGTGTACAGGTAACTTGCTGAGTTTAAGGTGGGGTAATAATGAAATATATCAAAGTGCCCATAAAAATGCGTTTAAAAAACAATCAATTGAAAATTTAACATATTCAAAATCGACTTCTATATTTTTATTGATAGTTTTAGAAAATGTTTAATCATTATAAACGATATAAAGCTCTGCCGATTTGAAAAGTCCTCTAAGATACTTCCACTAACAGCGCTAAAAATGAGCGTGCATGCGCACACCGGCGTTAAAGCGTCAACTATGAATTTAAATGTCTCATTTTCCAAATATTGTTCGAAGTACAAGCAACGATTGCAAGTTTCTAACATTTTTATTTGTGAAAGCATATCATTATTATTATTAATTAATTAGATAATCGTAGTCATAGATTTTTTATACATAACTAACTTTAGCATATCATGCAACATAATTGTTAAGGACATAATTTTTAGTTTAAAACGTATTGTTAAATATTTGTATGTCGCCGTCTAATGACTATTAGACGAACGACAGTTTGTTAGTTAACAACGATTGCTTGACGATTAGATTGTTTATAGCAACGAGGGGAGAGTTTGTTTATCTCCAGTTTTTGTCTGAGACTTGAGTTGACCGCACGGATTCTTTCTTTTTATTAATTGCTGTCAATCATTAATAAACATTTTAATTAATTTACTAATTTTCCGAAGTTGTTATTGAGTCTTATTTTACATTGGTGTCAGAAAGTGGTTCGTTTCGCGTGCCGTGAATATTTTTGTTGGTGATTCCTGGAAAAATATTTTAAAAATCATGCCAAAGAGTCCAAGTCGGAGACAAACTCGAGCTGGAAGGAGAACTCAATATGCTGATTGTGTCGAAGACGGTAGTAATGGAGGACTTCTAGCTTTAGAGATGAGATTGAATCGTTTGGAAGAAAGACTAAATCGTGATCAGATTCGTTTTGAAAAAGGTCGAAGAGAGACTCAAAATTTATTTGAAGAGATAAGAAATTTAATTTTCAATAGTCAATTTGAGACTATCGCTTGTCTGCATAAATGGACAAATGAATTTAAAGCATCGATTTTAGTGTCCTGTTCGAAGGACAAAGCTCAAGTCATTTTAGAAAATTTGAGTTTAGAAGATTTAAGGAATTTTGATAAATTGAAGAAAATTTTGGAAGATCGTTTTGGTGAAGCTCAATTTTCTCGAGCTTATTACAGTCGTTTTTAGGCTAGAAAACAGTCTGAAAATGAAAATTTAACTGATTTTTTAAATGATTTGGATAGGCTTGTCAAATTTGCGTATTCTTCGGTCTCTTCCGAAGAGAGAGATAGAATTGCTGGTTTGCAATTTATGTCTGGATTAAAAAAATTAAAGTTACAATTTTCTCTTCGTTCAGAGAGAATTGAGTCTCTTCAATTAGCAACTCAGAGAGCTTTAGATCTCGAGTCGATTGAAGATTTGACCTTCGGAGGTCAGAATAAAAACAATTTTAACAATAATTACAAAAAAAAATTTCAAGATAAAATTTATAATGATAATAATAATCATTTTAATTCTGTTGAAGGAAATTTAAATTCTTTTAATAATCAAAATTCTTTTCATGGATTTAGATGTTGGATTTGTGGAATAGAAGGTCATTCTAAGAAGAATTGTAAGATTTTTCGGGCTGTTAAATCAAGTTTAACAGAAAATAATTAAATTTGGTTTGAAATTCTTTTAGATCAAATTCAGAGATTTAATTCAATTTTTCTTTAAAGTGAAGAAAATCGCCTGAAGTTTTAGTTATTTTTGGTAGGTCTTCATGCATCTGAAATCTACTTAAAGATGTTGTGTTTCGAATTTCAGAAAATCTTGAATGGTCGTTTTTAAGTGATTGAATGATTAGACTCGCTCCGTATGATGATAATGAATCATTGTTGACTCTTTCTGGATTTCTAATTTCTGTTGAATTCAGGGTTTTTGTAACTCCCAGTCTGAGAACGTTGGCTCTCATTGATCATTCGATTGTTGATTTAAATTCACAATGTCTGTCCTGGAGCGTTCTCGTGGAGTTACTGTAGGATATACACGGTTGGAGTCATTGTACTGGAATCCTTTTCTTCATTTATTGGCCAAAGTGAAGCAAAGTGAGGTACTAGATGTCCATGGTATCCTAATATTTTTGTTCGGATAGTATGCGTAACTGTGAGCCCAATTTTTAATAATTTAGTTTGCACAGTGAGCAGAAGCTATTGAACTTATTTTTGAAAATTCCTTGCGCAAGGTGGAATTGAATTGATTGTTTTAATGATATTGAATCATTTATTTGAGAGTCGGATTTTTATTTTAAAAAAGGATGCGAAGTTGGAATTTATTTGGAGAATTGACTCCATAAAATGTGACCATTCAACCTAATTATTAATTTAACATTGAATTTATGATTAAAAATGAATTTTTTTAAAGAACTTTGATTCTGTGAGGAACTTTTATTTTGTTTAGTTCCATGACCTTCCAGTTCTTGGCATTTCCTACTCTTTGGGTTCTTTTTGGTTCTTTCCAATGGTTCCTCCTTATGAAAAAGAAGGATGGAAATGGAATTGAAGATGGAAATTTTAATTTTTAATTTGACTAACGGACGATTAGTTTTTACGAAATCTTTTATTGTATAGAATCACGTTTTCTAGTTTAATTTAGATCATTTTGGTCTGTTTGGAGGTTTTTACCCGCCGCAGGATTTTTCCCTCCTAATTATTTGTTTTATTTATTTTTTAGAGCAGACAGAGTTTGGAAGCGGCAATATTGGAATCTAGGCTGAATGATTATTATTTTAATTACCATAATTTCGATTTAGAAATTAGATTTTAGATTTTTACATGTTTATTTATTTCAGCCTTATCCAATATTTTTACCCAACTAATAGAAATTGCCAGGTGGCAATTTTTAGAAGATCGGGAGAAGTGTTAAATATTTGTATGTCGCCATCTAATGACTATTAGACTAACGACAGTTTGTTAGTTAACAACGATTGCTTGACGATTAGATTGTTTATAGCAACGAGGGGAGAGTTTGTTTATCTCCAGTTTTTGTCTGAGACTTGAGTTGACCGCACGGATTCTTTCTTTTAATTAATTGCTGTCAATCATTAATAAACATTTTAATTAATTTACTAATTTTCCGAAGTTGTTATTGAGTCTTATTTTACAGTATTATCAATACTGACAGTGCTAAAATTAAAAACTACACATTTTCGTAAATAATCGGACTATAATCAAACGGCGTATTATATACACAAATTCGACATAAAGAATTGCCCCGCGAAACCGATTTTTTAGCAGAAATTAATAAGTTGATGTAATAAGAATGTATTACTTGAGTCAATGGATTACAACAGGATTTTTAAATGTCTGAGTAGACAGTGAGTCGCCGGGAAAATTTTTCTAGGTCAGTAAATTGGTCCTACAATAAAATCTATGACATGAAAAGAAAAGCAGTAAGAGCTATCAAGATTTGAGTAGTCGTTAATTCATAAACATCTAAGCATTTGAGCTAGAAAAAAATATGTTTTACTACATATCGTTGAACTGCACGGTTTAACTCATGATGCACTGTACGAATTCCTGTAGGTATTAAACACAAAAAAAAATTGTAAATTATGTTAATTAGTTGTTTTTTTTTAGCTGATATCAAGACAGAAAAATTTTATTCTCAAGTTTCCTTTCAAGTTATGGTCAAGCAACTTTATCATGACATATTTTGCGATCTATTCGGCGTAGAATTACTGTTCAAGTTTGGTAGAGATTATGAAATTTTTCTTCTAGCCATAAAACGATCCGCTGCTTTAGAATTACTCTACCTGCACTACTGCTGGCCTGACGCGTATAGAAAATGAAGAAAAATTTCATAATCTCTACCAAACTTGAACGGTAATTCTACGCCGAATGGATCGCAAAATATGTCATGATGAAGTTGCTTGACCATAACTTGAAGGGAAACTTGAGAATAAAATTTTTCTGTATTGATATCAGCTAAAAAACGACTAATAATAAATGATTACATTTTATTAGATGAAGTAATAATGTAACAGAACAATTAATCGATATCGAGAAATTTGAGTAGTCATTTTATCCCCGATAGATCATTAGATATATCATGATAAAGTTATGTGAATATAATTAGAGGACAGCATAGTTTAGAATTATTTTTTTGTGTTGAATTCATCCAATGCCGGTTTTCATCATTGATAGGAATTCTTCATATTATAGCCAAATATTTCAGCTTGATTTTATTTATGTGTTCTGACTTGGGCTGAGGTACTCTACCGAAGGCCTAACATTTTTCTCCCCACCGAATAATTAGATGACTCAAGGTCTCTCCTGCCAACTCATTTTCGCCAATTAGACAACTCCAAGTAATTCATAGGCGTATATATTCCTTCTCTAAGGGCCTAGAAGCTTCGAGAACACAGAGGTTTCAAGAAAAATGGTCTGTATTAGTCAGTATCCGCCGGTTACTGCGAGGATTCGTACGTAGCTCGTACTCGAACGACTCTTGGGCACCATCGGACGATGCCAACCCACAGACAACTCGTTGTAACAGTCAACTCGGTACGTGTGTACTAGCAGAGAGCTCACACAGTTGAACTCTCTAGTGAAAACCCAGACTACTCCTCAGACATGGACTAACTCACCAGTTAATCAACTATAGTGATGATTATGAACTCATCAGGCAGTCTAACTCTTAGAAGACATCCTCAGGAAGTTCATGTTGGTCCGCATCAGCACCTTCTTACAAAAGACGCGAATGATGTCGGCTTCGACGCCTCACGGCCTCATGGACAGACACACACACAAGATCCATACACGAACAACTCGCTTGTGTCTGTGTGGCTGACGCCAACACAATGAAACTCAGACTACTCAAAAAAATCAGGCTACTCCTGGTGCAGAGACCAGTACAGGAAAACTTACAACTTCTACTCATCAGTCAACTCATCAGTGAACTCTGTGTGAAATTTCCGTGAACTCAAGACTGTACAGACAATTCAAAGACTCTATTATTGTTATTTTTCTGTTACTGTGATTTTCGTGTTTAATAAATCGTTAACTGTTACTGTTAAATAGGGTCAGCCAACTCATTTACACCGTTCAAAAGTCCCGACTGTTCTAGCATCCAAACATCCTAAAAAATACAGTCCACAAAGTCCCGACTTCTCACTTAGCCGACACAAAGTCAGAACATTGTGAAAATAGGTAAAACGATTATATTGAATATGCTTGTAGAAATCATTCTATTCGAATCTCTGTTTCGTAAAATTTTTGAATACTCTCCTCTAAGGATTTTAAGGAGGAAGGGTAGAGAACACGATTTTTATGATTAACCTTCAAAAAATTGATCTACCACACGGAAATGGTGTATATTTATATCTGGAATATAAATAATATGTATACAGGATGTATCAAAAAATATATCCCGATATAAATATAGTCCATGGCCCAGCCATAAGAGTTGTGTGCAATTAAAAGCTCGATGGCATTGGATTCCTCATGCCAAAATCTATAAATCATGTCTTCATAATTTTCTCCATAATAGCTTAAATGTTTAATTTCAATTGTTTAATTGAAAAAAATTTATTCAAAACAGTTACAGTTAATTATTTGAACGATTGAAGAATAATATTATTTTCACAAATAAAAATACAAGTTCATGAGTATGTGTGTGCGCGTCCGTGAGTTACACTTGTTGTGTGCGTGCTCGTTAGTGAGCTATGCGCGTGCCACTTCCGGTCAGATATATGGTGAATATTTTTTAACTTTCTACGTACAATAACTTTAAAAATAATTGTTTTAAGATGAAAATTATGGAGACATGATTTATAGATTTTGGCATGAGGAATCTAATGCAATAATTCTTTCCTCTGTTATATCAATAAATTAGTCAATATTCGCGTTTAAATAATAAAAATATTTATAACTAAAAAAGTTACAACAATAAACGAAAATAAATTGCATATTCGGATTCCTCATGTAAAAATCGATAAACATATGTATATTTCCATAAAATTCTTTCAAAATGCAAAAAAGGGGATTTTCCCTGCACTATTTTTATCCAGAAAAGAATATATTAAAAAACAAAAAATTCTAAGAAAATAAATTATTTTTTCATAAAATTTTATTTGTCAATATTCTCACCTTCTGCGAATTGCTCTTAGATCGATCTTAACCCATTAACGCCGAAGAATCGTGTTTTTTTTTTCTCATTTTCAAGCTAGATTCTTATCATCGAAAAAAAATCATTTGCAAATAAAAATATGTTCCCTTGTACTTTCGAGTGTCCTCTTTCCGAATCCGGAGTCAAAATTAAGTTTTGTCCATTAGAAAAAAAAATATGGCCGTTTTTAAACAAAAAAAACCGAAAAAATCGAAGACATTTTTTTTTCAATATTTTTTTTCTCATTGAAGACGCTCAAGGAGCCCCCCTTTTTCTTCAACCATGAGTGCACAAAATAGTTTGTAGTTTAAGAATATATTTTTTTAATTTGTCGACATTGACATTTTCACCCCCAAAATGGCGCTTTTCATCCCTTCAGCAGGAAGACAATTTTCACTCTCGGTGCCCGACAAAAAAATATTCAAATCTTAACAAAAATTGGAATCCCGGGGTTTTCAAGGTCGCTGATTACGATTTCGCCCTCAAAATTCAAAAATTCAAAATGGCGGATCCAATATGGCGGACCCAAATTCAAAAACTTACTTGAATCGGATGAAATGTGGCACTCGGGGGTTTTCGAGGTCCTTGATAACGAATCTGGCATCATCATTTCAAAATTCAAAATGGCGGATGCAATATGGCGGACACCTTCCCATTAACGCCCAGTTATTATCTAACGTTTATTGAAGAATTGACAACTTTATATATTGACAAATTGACAAATTTATAGAAATTCATCACTCCGCATTACTCAACGGATAAACTTATAATTCCTTTTTCTACTCTTAGCATTACCCAGAGAAAACGACATGGACGTGGTAGAAATCCTTTCTCCTTTGGGGTGCTTGATTCGAGTGAGTCCCCTTGCCTCTCACTTTTTGGGGTGCTTGATTCGAGTGAGTCCCCTTGCCTCTCACTTTTTGGGGTGCTTGGTTGTAAATGCGCCCTTTGCTTATCCCCGAAGCCTGATCACGTGTTTCGCTTTCATACAAGCACTACAGAAATAAGCATTACAGTCCTTACAGTACGTATATGTTCTTATTGGACAGATTGAACAACGAGCTTGTTTGCTGTGACGGAAAGTATCGTGTGCTTTGTTCCGTTTTAGTTTTCCCCTCTCTAAGTAATATTTAGCAATCGAAATTGCGAATTGCTTTGAACCAATTTTTTTTGTTTTATCTCCAGTTGCGTTGAAAATCACGACTGAGTTCACAATGGCGGCCTGAATAAATCTAATAAAGACGACCCATGTCCATTTTTTTGAACGGATACTTGGAAGCAAGTTGTTGCAATGTCCATCGTGCACGTCTACTCCGCCCATGAATTTATTGTAGAGATGAAATGCTTGTGGAAACGGAATCTCAATTTTTGAATGTGCACTCGAGCTAAATCTCTTAGACGGTAGTAGAGGAGTTACCCCTGCAGCGGTAGAAGCGATCGAAACTGGTTTCGAGTCTACGATAGTTATGTAGTTTATTCCGCTGTTTTGATCATGCTTTACAACATACGTACCTCGTGGAGACTTTTTGTCGATTACATTTTTTTCTTTGACTCGATTTTCTCTTATAGTTCCTGTACATTGTAAACCTAACTTTTTCAAATGTACTAGGAGATCGAAATTCGTAAAAAAATTATCGCAGTAAAGATGGAACTGAGATATCTTCTTAGGAGGGATAGATTTGAGAAATGGATCCAATAATTCCATCACTACACGAGAACCTAGAGCACATTTACCCAATTTATCTCCAATTGATGAGGTTTTTCCACAATATAAATCGAGATTCAACAGGTATCCATCGGCGGTGCAGAGACCCCAAAATTTTAGTCCGAATCGTATGGGTTTTCCCCGGATAAACTGTTTTAGCGATGTTCTTGCATATGATTAAGCCATCATTTCGTCAACAGATAACGCAGTCTTCCACAAGCCAAACTGACGAATATTTCTCTGAAATAATTGTAGTAATTTACGAACGCGCCATGCCTTATCACTGGGATCATTGTCTTTAGGCATCGAATACTTTAATTCTGATTTGATTTTCTCAAATGTATCGCGTTGCATTGCAGAAGAAACCACCTCACATAATAAGAAGGGATCAGTTGACCAATAGTCTCTTTGAGATTTTCTTTTATTGAACGAGCTTACAATGATGATGCCAATGAAAGTATTCAAATCATCCAACTGCAATTCAAACCCATTCTCTTTACATGAGTCAATAATGTATGTTTTCATTTCCATGCAGAAAAACTTTTCAAACAGTTGTATCGGCTCACTTTTTTGAATACTTTTTTTTACACCGTCAGTTAGTAATAATTTGTCATCAGTCTCATTCGGGTAGCTCTTTTCACCAACCATCCACTTATATTGGTGATCTCCTTCCAATTTACATTGATTATCTGTGTAATTTTCCGATGCTTGTTTATAAGTGATACTCGAAAGGTGATCGTTTGATTCAAAATCAGAATCGGAATCACTAGAACAACCAGAATTGTCTGGATTCGGAATCGCGACGAGCTCGTCACAATTATCGTCAGAAGTATCCATTTCAAACTCTACATGAGAAGGAATAGATTGCCTTGGTCGTTTTCGAGACATAATAGTAATATTGTCAATATGCTCACGCTGCCGATGAGATAAGAATTATCGAAGAAGTGAATTCACTCAGGAGCAATAAAGATGATAAAACAATATTTTATGAATAAATTTTGTTGAGGTACTGAGCTGAAATTTAGGTATATAAGTGAGTTCGATTTAGTCTCAAGACAAGTTCTACGAAAATAGAAACCAAATTACTCAGATGAGGAATATTGGCAGACCTAAAATGAACACAAAAATTCTGAGCTAATATTTTTTACAGAAAAAAAAATATTATTAGCAATGTGAACGATCCACACTCCACAAACGTGAAAAATTGAAAAAAGATGTGATAGGCATATACAAAACTTATTTGCAGACAGAAATATTTATGGATAATAAATATATTTGTATCAGGGATAATATTCAATGATGACCCGTATAAACAAAAACAAGATGAAATGTAAAAAAATCGGAGATTTCTCAGCCTCTGCAACGTCAATTTCATTCGACACATGAAAAATATAATATATGATCATAAAATGTGAATCAATTGAATGATTATTATTTACATTTATATGAAGTTGTCAATTCTTCAATAAACGTTAGATAATAACTGGGCGTTAATGGGAAGATGTCCGCCATATTGCATCCGCCATTTTGAATTTTGAAATGATGATGCCAGATTCGTTATCAAGGACCTCGAAAACCCCCGAGTGCCACATTTCATCCGATTCAAGTAAGTTTTTGAATTTGGGTCCGCCATATTGGATCCGCCATTTTGAATTTTTGAATTTTGAGGGCGAAATCGTAATCAGCGACCTTGAAAACCCCGGGATTCCAATTTTTGTTAAGATTTGAATATTTTTTTTGTCGGGCACCGAGAGTGAAAATTGTCTTCCTGCTGAAGGGATGAAAAGCGCCATTTTGGGGGTGAAAATGTCAATGTCGACAAATTAAAAAAATATATTCTTAAACTACAACTATTTTGTGCACTCATGGTTGAAGAAAAAGGGGGGCTCCTTGAGCGTCTTCAATGAGAAAAAAAATATTGAAAAAAAAATGTCTTCGATTTTTTCGGTTTTTTTTGTTTAAAAACGGCCATATTTTTTTTTCTAATGGACAAAACTTAATTTGACTCCGGATTCGGAAAGAGGACACTCGAAAGTACAAGGGAACATATTTTTTATTTGCAAATGATTTTTTTTCGATGATAAGAATCTAGCTTGAAAATGAGAAAAAAAAACACGATTCTTCGGCGTTAATGGGTTAATATTCTTCTTTAGTATTGACACTATTTTTCAAAAGATGTATAAAAATAATTTAATAAATTGTACTCAAAAAAAATGAAAACACTAAAATAGCATAAAATTATCTATTATTAACTATTTTTTTTCACTTATATTTTGCGGTTGTTCACAATGAATGGTTTTTACTTCTTGATTCCACTCTCAATTCACTCTCTAATCTCTTTAATTTTTTTTTAAGAGTGAAATCAAACAGTAAAAACATTTTTCGTGAACGACCTCAAATATAAATTAAAAAATAACAATAGTTAATAAATATATAATTTTATGCTATTTTATTGTTACTAGTTTTTTCTTTTTTTGAGTATAATTTATTAAATTTTTTGTTATATATCTTCCGAAAAATAAAGTGTTAACACTTAAGAGGAATATCAAGATTAATATGAGAGCAATTTTCAGAAGGTAAGTAAGTTGACAAATAAATTTTCATGAAAAATAATTTATTTTTTTCAATAATGTATTCTTTTCTGTAATAAAAATAATTGCATGCGAAATTAAAATTTTTCAAACATGACAATATTTGATATTTTTCTGATTTACAACAACGCGGACGAAGTCGCGGGTTTCTGCTACTTGTTTATATATATTATTTACACTTCAGATATATTATAGATATATCCCATTTCTGCGTGGGCTCATAAATTTGTATTGTATTATAATTTATAATTTATTCCAGTGCTACTGATTGGATTGTTCGTTGCGGAAATGACGATTTGCTAGAGTTACCATTGAAAACGTTAAAAAGCAAACGTTTATGCTCGGAACATTTTGATACGGACGCATTTATTGGAGGTAAGCCAAATGGGCAAGGACGAAAATTGAAACAGGGTGCACTACCACACATGACTTCTCTTGAGACTGAATGCCCTTTAAATAATACGCCACCAACCGCGATGGAGCTTCAAACTCCCGATATCGTAACCGAAACGATATTAACTACAGTAGAACCTCTAATAGATAGTAATCCGCAAGTACTCGAATTAAATTGTTCAAATACCGTATCAGCTGTTAGTAATCAGTCGATACCTAACAATAATTCGACGCGATTTCCAAATATAAATTAACATCGCGTATCCATAATCAAACATACCTACAAACAGGGTTCGGCATTAATATTTTTTTTTGTAGTATTATAGGGCAAAATTATCAATTACTTCTGTAATGGATAATTTAGAAAAAAAAATATCAATTATTGAATAATCATTAATATCGAAAATAAAATTATCAATTACAGTATTAATTGATAATTTTATTTTTAAAATTATCAATTGATAATGTAATTTGTAATTTAATGGATCCAATTACAAATTAATAAAGTAATTTGTAATTTCGTAGATCCATTACAAATTAACGGAGTAATTTGTAATTTTATAGATCAAATTACAAATTACTTTTGTAATTGATAATATTTTTGGTGAAATTACCAAATTACAGGAGTAATTTGAAATTTTTTTTGCCAAATTACTAAATCCACAAAGTAATTTGTAATTTAATAATTTCAAATTTCTAAATTACTAATTAGTCATTTTACTAAGAATTAATTAAATTTTTATTTATTTTGTGATGAAAGCATCACGTTCTCATAATAAGACACCAATGTTTTAATATGTATATCAACGATGCAACTTATGGTTCATAATAAATTATGTGCTTTAAAGTTCACACATATATTTGACCATAACACATGTGTTTATAACAACTTATTTATGTTTTAATGTTCGTCAAGATGTTTTAACGTTGAATCATACAATTAAACGTTCTAACTTACGTTCTAATGATTAAATATGTGTTCTAACGATCTTTTTTAAGTTCCAATGAACAAAATATGTTCCAACGTTATATTATGTGTTCTAACGTTTCCACATATGTTCTTATGATGAATATGTGTTCTAATGAACTTATTTATGTTCAAATGGACGAATATGGGTTCTAATGTTCCAGATCATATTCCAATAAACTAGAATATGTTCCAACGTTATATTATGTATTTTAACGTTTCCACTTATGTTCTTATGATGGAATATGTGTTCTAACGATTTTTTTTAAGTTCCAATGGACGAATATGGGTTTTAATGTTCCAGATCATATTATTAATAAACTAGAATATGTTTCAACGTTATATTATGTATTCTAACGTTTCGACTTACGTTCTAATGATTAAATATGTGTTCTTACTCTCTCGTGTACGTTGTGATAATCAGAGATATTCGCTCATGCTGTATAAAAAAGTGAGCTATGCTCGAACTCGAACGCAACTATTCTTTTCTATAGAATTTTTAGATGGATTATTGTAGTAAGTCAAACAGCTCTCCTTGTAGTCGTGAATGGTTAATAAACTTTTAATTAAAGTAGAATAAATGTCATTAAATAGCTTATACTCATGTATGCTTATTGGAAGAGTAGAATTTTACTGAGAAGAACAGAAGTAGAATAGTTTTATCGATTTAGCTATCACTCGAGTCGCTGCTGAACTAGAGTGACTTTTTGAAACGTTACGGTTTTTTTCTTGAGTACAAAACAAAACGTTGACTTCTCAGGCCACCAGATGATTACCTGAGTAGCGTTGTTGGCTATTGCAATCATCTGTAGCGAACCTTACTAGTAGAAGTCAACCTCAGACCATGAAAGTAATGTGAGCTCATGGTAAAGTTATAGGGTGACTATCTAAGTTGCTCGTTAAACTACTGTGGTGTCTATAGTGGAACTTTCTTTTTACCATAAGCTTTAAGAAAAGCAAAAATGAATTAGATCATCTTACCAAAAGTGGATTGTTTAAAATTGCTTGAGTTTTGAGCAAATGTTGGCAGTTGGTCAGCCAATATTCACTAGGAATGCCTTGGTTGTATCTTTGCAGACGATGAATAACTCTCTAGGATGAAATGTTCGTTCCAGGATTACCAAATGTAGACTCCTGATGGTTAAGTTGGAGGGTGATAATACCGAATGCACAAAATCAACACCAAATATTATCAATTGTTGTGACAAAGTACTTTTTCAATTCAATCCATCTACAAACCAATGAATAGCTTGAACGATCAACGAAGACTAACTGCTCAGCGAATAAAAATTTCACTCAACTAGTTTGACAAGGAACTATTCAGATTATTTCTTCTAAATAAAACAGATTGATAAGTTCCACCATGAACGAAAGAACGTCTAATATTTGGAAGAAATTTGACCCGATTATTTATGACTTTCGTCAAGTAGAATTTTAAGTGCCTTTTGGCCTGAGTCACTCATTTTGTTCAAATTATGATGTAGAATATGCAATGGCATATATTGCGAGTTACTTATCGTTGATAAACATATTTTCTGGAATGAAGATTGCTATTTGAGAGAGAGTGACTTCAAATTTATGGATGAATACATACGATGTAATCAGCCAATAGCCGATGCAATTGATATATTGCAAGGAGAAAAAAAAGCATATTATGGATATTTATTACCTACATTAATTTCAATAGAGAGAAAATTAGTAGTATTGCAGAAAAATAACACTCAATGGTGTAGGCCTTTGATAACGTCCATGCTGAATGGGCTAAAAACTAGATTTAGTAAAGTCTTTAATGTAGAAGAAGAAGGAAAAATCAGTGCAGTTGCTGCAGCAACGCATCCAGCATTTAAATTGAAATGGATTCAGTGTTTGACAAGCTCAGCTCAAAATAATGTCATGATGGCAATAAAAGAAGCACTTCAGAGCACTACAGACAAAACAGTGCAAGACGAAAACCGCGGTGCTGGATTAGACAGCTTCTTTGATTTTTCTTGTGATGATGAAGTACAAAGTGTAGAACCCTTTGGAACGAATGACCAAGAAGCCGATTTTCAAAAATTTTTATCGGAAAGACGAACCGATTTGGAATTATTAAATAAATATCCAAAAATTCGAGAAGTATTTATTAAATTCAATACTCCGTTACCATCTTCTGCTGCGGTTGAAAGATTATTCAGTTATGCAACAATGTATAATTTACCAAAATACAATAAACTGACGGATAATAATTTTGAAATACGAGTACTTATTAAATGCAATTCGTCATCGAATTCAAAGTAAATATTTATTGTCTGCATAGCGACAAAAAAAAATTATTGTCTGCATAGCGACACTAAAAAACTTATTGTCTGCATAGCGACACTAAAAAACTTATTGTCTGCATAGCGACACTAAAAAAAAAAAATTCGAATTCTTCGTTAGATGTAATAACTTTTAAATTATCCATAGGTACACAAGCAGTACGTGTCTTTCCAATCAAGGAAAGTTTACGTGGAACAGGTAGGTAAACATTTTTTTGGCTGTAAAAGTGGCGTCCTCCTCGTGGGTACAGCTGGAAATCTCTTCAATCAATTGTTTAGATTGTGGAGAGCTAACAGCCACTATTTTTTTAATATTGCAGACAAATTTTTTTGTCAAGATAACGAACTTTTTAAATCGCATGCAACCACTTTGATTCTTGCGTATTTATCGGAGTAATCATAGACTACAAACAAAATAGCCCTAGTCTTCGGCCGGGCTGCTCCCTATTTTCATTACTATTCAAGAATTTATGTGTTTATTCATCTTTTAGTAATAAATCACTCCAGTTTATTTGCCGTCTTTCTTGCAAACTTTTGCCATCAAAAATGTGTGTTGAAAAAAACAATAATTATCATTAACAATGTAAAAAAAAAGACATTACTCGAATAATAAGAGCGAGATATAAATGGTCATAATTATATGCAGTATAGACTAGAACTAATGATCATCGACAATCGTATAATAGATGAATATTCGCATAAGATAATCATTAATAAAATTCAAAGTTGCGTTCGAGTTCAAGCATAGCTCACTTTTTTATACAGCATGAGCGAATATCTCTGATTATCACAACGTACACGAGAGAGTAAGAACACATATTTAATCATTAGAACGTAAGTCGAAACGTTAGAACACATAATATAACGTTGGAACATATTTAGTTGATTCATTGGAACTTAAAAAAGATCGTTAGAACACATATTCCATCATAAGAACATAAGTGGAAACGTTAGAATACATAATATAACGTTGGAACATATTCTAGTTTATTGGAATATAATCTGGAACATTAGAACCCATATTCGTCCATTTGAACATAAATAAGTTCATAAGAACACATATTTCATCATAAGAACATATGTGGAAACGTTAGAAGACATAATGTAACGTTGAAACATATTCTTGTTCATTAGAACATAATTTAGAACATTTGAACGAATATTGGACGATTAGAACATTAAAAAAAATTCTGAGAATGCATTCTCCATTATTAGAACATAAACCGGAACATTAGAATACATATTCGACTATTCGAACATAAATAAGTTCGTTAGAACATATATTTAATCATTAAAACATAAGTTAGAACGTTTAATTGTATGATTCAACGTTAAAACATCTTGACGAACATTAAAACATAAATAAGTTGTTATAAACACATGTGTTATGGTCAAAATATATGTGTGAACTTTAAAGCACATAATTTATTATTGAACCATAAGTTGCATCGTTGATATACATATTAAAACATTTTTTTTGTCTTATTATGAGAACGTGATGCTTTCATCACAAAATAAATAAAAATTTTAATTAATTCTTAGTAAAATTACTAATTATTAATTTAGAAATTTAAATTATTAAATTACAAATTACTTTTGTATTTAGTAATTTGGCAAAAAAAATTTCAAATTACTCCTGTAATTTGTAATTTCACCAAAAATATTATCAATTACAAAAGTAATTTGTAATTTGATCTATAAAATTACAAATTACTCCGTTAATTTGTAATTGGATCTACGAAATTACAAATTACTTTATTAATTTGTAATTGGATCCATTAAATTACAAATTACATTATCAATTGATAATTTTAAAAATAAAATTATCAATTAATACTGTAATTGATAATTTTATTTTCGATATTATCCATTACAGAAGTAATTGATAATTTCTTTTTTCTGATTAACAATTTCCCAGTAATTGAGTAATGTGTAATTGAAAATACTCTTTTTGACGATCCCTGCCTACAAAGTCGTATTCGGAGTCATCGCGAAAAAATTTTACTAAAAGAATCACACGTCTTCAATTAAAATATAAAGCGAAACAAAATTAAATTAGAAATTTGAAGCAAAAAAAATTAAACATGACCCGACACCGTCTACCATTATTAATGATGCCTCGAAATATTTAGATTCGAAACAACTCATTTTATTTGAAATGCAATTAAAACGCGCAGTATCTAAAAATGCGGAATGGACGTCGGAAGAACAACGCTTTGCAGTTTCATTATATTACGTGTCCCCCAAAGCATATGTATTCCTTCACCAAACAGTAAAAATTGGTTACCTAGTCTTGGCACGATCCGCAGGTGGGTAAATGAGCTAAACGTAATTACTGGTTTCGAAACCGAATTATTCAATCGGCTAAGTGCGAAAACCTAAACGATGTCAATCCCGAAACGCGATGCAGTATTGATGTGGGACGAAATTTCCATCATGAAAAATTTGGAATACGATTCGAAGCGGGATATTATTGAAGGACTCAAAGATCTCGGCCAGCTAGGACGATCGAATGAACGTGCGAAGAAATCTCTCTTTTATGATTCGCGGTCTAACATTCTCGTGGAAGCCACCAGTCGCGTATTTTACTTCTCATACCGACGTAAAAGGCAAAAAATTAGTGATTCTTATTAATGCACGCGCGGCAACGAAATTAAGCGAGAGACACGTTTTTCCAAATAATTGGGACAAGATGCGCATATCATTAGCAACGCAAATATTTAGGGCTACCGTTTCCGCGGCGTTAAAAACAGGTTTTGGGCAATTATCATTACGTGATCCAAATTGTCTTGCAACAGCAGATTTTGTGGATAATATGAATGATTTATTTGACTGCCTAAATGCAAAATCTTTGAGAGAACGAAACGCATTGCGACGCGGAATTTCACTTCGTTTTCCTCAAGCGAAGGAATTTATAGAAGAATCGATAAAGTGGGTTAATACATGGGAATATGCGGACAATAAACGCGAATTACCACCATGCACCCTACCCTCCGATAGGTTTTATAAGATAAAAAAAGAGGCTTACAACATATTTACAATAGAATTTCCACCAATACTGCATCTACCGAATGTTTCGAAATCGTTGAAACAAAAAAATTCACGATGAAATCGAAGAAATAGACAAAAATTGTTGGAGAGAACCATGCCAGAAGCATCGCGATTTCATTATTAATTTATTTTTTCGTACGTTCATATTCCAAAACTTAAATGGATGAATCGGGAAGAAAAACGAGATAGTAAAAAACGAAAACGTGTAAAACCGATGACCGTTTAACCGGCTTAAAAGTCAGAAAGTCATGAGTAAGTAGTGTGACCCACGGATGATTATATTCTGTATGTTCATGCAGACTACAGTCTCAGCATAAGCATGGGAATAAGTATTAGTTCATTAGTTTAGATTTAAAAAAAAAAAAAAAATAAGATTAATCATATTATTATTAAGTTTTTCTACTAACATGATACTAACTTCTTGCAGCTCATGTTGTATGTGATGAGGACCTCTCACTATTTAGATGGTATTATTTACAACACATGAGCGGTATTAATTGTTAATATATACATTTAGACCTTTAATTTATAGTTTATAAGGTATCCTTTTTTTTCTAATCCTTCAACCTTTCATTCCTTTCTTTAATACCCTATCCTCTCCTGGTGGATAACGTCTATCACCTTCCCGTGGTATTCACCGAGTAGTACTAGATAAAAACGTGTTTCAAAATATCAAATAATTCTTCTAAACACACTATAATAATAATTAATACTTCATGTTTCATAATTCATTCTCGAAAATATAGTGATGTAGATATTAGAAAAATAAACTTTTTATCTGGTACGAGCTAAGCATAGACATGTAATTATACTACTATTAAATTATAAAACATGCTTATTGATGTAAAAAATGTATATTTTCCATAAATGTTATATGTCAATGATACTCTGATTCAATAAAATTATTTCTCAGATTTTTATGTACATCATTCATTTTTGTAATTTTTTTCATACGCATTCTTATGGGTACTTTGAGATATTTTACGGCTCCCGATCTTGAAGTCAGAAAGTAACCTGTTTAATTATAATACAAAGGAAAAATAAAAAAAAACAATTATAAAAAAAAAAAAAACAACAAGGCCCGGGACTCGAACCTCAAAGTAAAGGTCCGGAATCTAGAACGTCACCTCTACGCCATGCCGCATCTAAAAAAATATTTCAACAATTTACATTTAAACTGCGCTTGGGAATTGCCATTTGTTCAGAAGAGGGGAGCGCTCCTATAACTTTGCCTCCGAATCCCTTCCAGTTTGCATCTGAACGTCTAACAGCCGGTTTCCGACTGCAGTGCCATCTCTTGAAGACACTGGTACACATAAATCCCTGTCCAACTGCCCCCATTTGGATGATTCTTCTATACACATCTCTATTCTTCGCCTGTGGCGTCAGTTAACTCCAGACAATCACGGGGTCGACTCAATGCTTTTACTCACAGTCAAATCCATTGTTGTGGAAAAAATACAGATCAATCGTCTTAGTGAGCATCTTACGGACTGAAGTGAACAAGAATTATCAGTCTCAATAGTGCAAGTAGTCCAGGAGAAGCAGCTTTATGTCTTTGGACGCGAAACTTTGCTGGCGTCGACGCCATAGTGCCTCACGGACAGTCACATGTACAGCACCCACCCGAACAACTCCGCCGTATTGTGTGCCTGTCGCTACACGCGGTCTGAGACAATTGTTGTGATTCTATTATGCAGACGACTCGTTTTTAGTGAATTAACTAAACATTTAATGGACAACTCATAAACAATTAGTAATTAAGTATATATATATAGTCATAGGTTAAGTGTTTTTTGTAAATAAAAACCATATAACTTTGTGTTTGAAAGTTTGTTAATGAACCTTCTTGCATCTAACCTCATAAATTAATATACAGTCCACGTGGTTTGCTTTTTCTCATTCCGGCCGACTCGAAGTCAGAACACAATGATTACACTTTTTTGTACATCAATTAGTAATTGAATATTTTTAATTTATTTTACATTACACGTACATATATAATTACTTTATAATATAGTGGTGATCTGAATTGTTTTTCTTTATTATAAATTTATTCTCATACGTTTCTTAATGATATAATAAGCATTTAAAATGAGTATAATTATTAAAAATAAAAACTAAGTAGAATTGTTCATGTAATTTCAATGTTTAATCAAATTTTTAGTATAAACGGAAGATGGCGTGAGAATATTACTTGTCATATTCATCAGGTAATGATTCTCGTGTACAAGCCATGAATACTCCCAAGTAATCATATATAATTATTTTACAGGAAGTACAAAGTAATTGAAAAAATTTGTATTGATGTTAAAAAAATGAAATGAAAGTATACTACAGATGCAAAAAATCGTGCTTTACTCACAGTAGCTGATACACAGTGCTGGAGAAATAAAGATATATTTATCAGCACGGAAGGTAGTACACTTAAACGAAAGAAAAAGATAGTAAGTTTATCTCAAGACTATCCATTAAAAAGGTCCTCTTCCTTAAATTGTTCCTTGATTACTTCATATTTTCAATCGATCAAAAAGACACCAGTAGATCACATAAATAATACAGTCGAAATGGAAGATGATAACGAAATATTTCCTTTGCTACATTCTTTTCAAGATGCTCAAAGCATATCTTCTCAACCTCCCCCAGGCGCAAGGTGCTGAATCGTTGTCTTTCTAAGCTCATCTTGCACAGAATATCATGCAACCATCTCAGTTTCAACCAGAAACAAATCCTCAGAGATCATATTCTCAGGGTCAGTCTTCAGTTCAACATCAACCAAATTTGGTAGAGCCGATAACACAAATGTGTGACTTGGTTAGACAATTGATTCAAGAAATCGAGTTAGATCATGAGACAACTCATCCTCAATCAACTCAATATGTAAATTCTAACAAATTACGTTCAAATCGAAATATGGGGGCTGAATAATAACAGCCTTCCTAATAATAATACCTTGGATGATGTATTAGATTCTGATTGGAGATCGGTGATATCTACGTCATTTGATGAATCTCTGTTAAAATGCACTAAGGTAGTAGATGCTTAGAAATTGTCTTATCGTGGTAATTCAAAAGATATAGATTCTCGTCAATTTTTGAATGAATTGGACCATGAAATAACAGCAGTAGGTTGTATTAATGCTTATAAAGTAATTTTGAAATCAGTCTTAATAGATCAGGCACTAGTTTAATTTCGAGAAAATTTTTCTTCAATGAATAGTTGGCAGAATTTCAAGGAAAGATTCATTCGTGCTTCCCCATCGTCAGCAGGGTTTCCTATGGAACCAGGTGAACGCTATGTCGAATATGTAGATAGAAGATATCAATATGAAAAGTTAATTAGAGATGATAGGTGGGATGATATACAGGCAGCTATATTATCTGGTGTATCACCCTACATGTATTTCGTTATTACTTCATCTAGACCAAATTAGTTTGCTGATTTAGGAATAACAGCTAGACATGCGGACATTCAACAATAGATGCGAGTAGAATGCTGCCACTTTGGCGGACCCTACTCCCATCGCCACGACAAAGTAGGGATGAATTTGTGTCAGCCGGATTGGTTTCACAGGGAGTGGGGGGTAGCCGCGTATCGCTGCGTGAGGCGGCGAGATCGCGAGTGGGGATATGGAATTCAAAACAGGTGTTTATTGTAATTATTATTTGAACAAAAAATTTTAATTGTTATTCAACGCTTATAATGTATTTGATAGTAACTTCCCAGTAGGAAGTTATAGTAATGGGTCCGATTTTGCGAATTCCGAATTTTGACATATCTCCCACGTTTTAAGGTCCCCAGAGTCGAATACGACCGTTTTCCAGTGGACGTCTGTGTGTGTGTATGTACGTATGTGCGTGTGTACGTATGTGCGTTCGGAATTATTTTTTGCCTCGATTATCTCGAGAACAAGAAATGATATCGACGTGGAACCAACTGCATTCGACGCGTAATTATGTAACTTAGAATTGATTAGATTTTTCAACAAAATCAGTCCAGTAGTTTCTTATGCAGAATATAAAAACTGGCAAAAATGGAAAACGACCTGAATTCTGTAATTTATAAATTATACCATTTTTTAGATAAAATTTCAAAATCTTCTAAAAAATATGAATATTAAATGATTAGAATACTTGTATGAAAATATAGTAACAATCTTTTATCGGAAGAAAAAATTTTAAAAAACAAAATCAGCAATAGAAGAATTTTAAACTCGTGCCAGGATTAAGAAAACAGTATTAAAGACGCTATAATAGTCAATAATAATTGTCAATCATATGGAATTGTGTCCATAACAATTGAACATTGTTACTAACAAATAATTATTGATCATGGTAATATTTAAACAATAAGTTTTAAATTGTTATAAACAATAAAAATAGGGACCCTTTCTATATATATGAGTACTATATATGAGTATACATTTGATGCTACGAGCCACGTGTATGACACAACAATGTTTGACGCCGTTGCTTAGCAGCCGGGCATGATGGCCGCTGCATATACACGTGCTTATAGTAAATAATTTTCTTGTGCAAACGTAAATGAACATTTTTAATTATAAATGACATAAGGTATTTAAAGAATCGATAACGAAAATAGTTGAATAAGGCTCGATTAAGTTATTATTCCTATTAATATACAATTTTATTCTTACGCAAGCATATTTGAATGAATTGAAGCCCTTCCTCCATAAATGTATTCTTATTGTATTTTAAGCGTTTCTTTTTCATAAAGGTCTTTTAATAGTAATCTACAATTTCATCGTTTTCGGAATATTTTCTACTAAAGCAAGATAAAAAGTCACTAAGTGGATAATTAATAGACATAGCATGCAAAAACATGATACAATATGGGCCGCACACTTAAGAATCTTCCTGTTGTAGATGTTTGACGGAGTGACGGAAGTATCGACGATTCTCTCGAAGTCTCCTAAGGTGTTCTGGAATAATCGGTGGCAGTCCCATAGCTGTCGAACTAGTAGCCGATGTCATCTTGATTGACGTACATGGCAACCCAATGTTGCCTCCGTTGTTTGTGGCCATCTGTATTAACTACAAATGCTGTCGGTTTCGTCCACAGCCTCGGAATCTTGTCTGCTGGGTATACGCCTATTGTATGATCCGGGATGTACTGAAGGGCTTCTATAATTTGCAGCGTACTCATTACATGCTTTGCAGTTATTATCGGCACAATTTAAATTTTGCTTGACCGTTAGAGTGGCTAGAGATCTAATGCACATTGATGAATTATTTTGTAGCCAACTACAGTAATAATAAGCAGCTGACATTGAACAGTGGCCTGTAAACACGTACGTCAGAGCAGAGTGATATGAACGAACGAACTCTACGGTTGACGGGACAGTTAATGACGATTTATCAAACATGTCGTTGATTTTTACAATTTTGTTACACACAACCGTTTCTAATAGGTGTTTTTGTATGAAGCCTCGTGTATAAATCTGCTCAGCATTTTGTGTGATAGACCGTCAATTATTGTATACAGCTTTGATTGATGAAGAGCTTTCGTACCATGAAGTACCATGTTGTGATGTCAATAAAATATTTGCTTGTTGTTTTTAGTTCCGATAATAATGAATAGATAATTCAGGAGCAATTATCCAATGACCAATAATATTAGCCTCTCAAGCAATCACGGCAATTTCTTTTGGTAGGAAATCAGCGTCGTTATTGAAAAATGTGTTGCACAACAGACGGTTAGCTTGATACTAAGCTCTTTGTTGAACAACATGTCTCTACTTCATGAAAAATATACTTAGCCAGCAAAATCCACAATAATTTGGCGCGATGAATCAATTTCAAGTATATTTTCTTATTCAGCATAAATAATACAATTCATAGTTGAAGCTAAGGCGTCATCAAAGCGTACTTCTAGATGTACACTGCTATGTCTGATCAAATTCCAGTGTGTTTTGCTATTTGCAGAAAGATCAGGTGTTAAATCAAAAGCAAATATGCAGTAGTCATTTGGATAGTCCGTCCGATTAATGTCGTTTCCTTCATTAAGAAAATGTATGCCTGTTTCTGAGAATAACGTGTGATAATAATCAACATACAGAGAATTCTTAGTAAAATCTGGTTAGAGCGGTTTTGAAGAAATTTGACGGCTATCGCCATATAAGGACAGATAGTTAATTCGATAGTAATGAAAATTGAAAGGATTCAATTTCAGATCGCCGTTAAAAGCTTTATTACATCAAAACCTATGATTATTTAGCGTGGTAAATGAAAGGATATTAAGAGGTAGTTTTTGTAAGAACTCGAGCATATAAAAGCAGAGCACTCGAGGATATTTTCGCACATCTCATTATCAAAGAGGCTTCAATAATTTCAACTTTGCATTCAACAGCTGGAACATTCATTAAACAAAATGAATCTCGAGATTTTGTTAAACATAACCGTGTTTCAACACCGTTTATTAAAAAACGCTCTTGATTGTATACATCGCAATGTAGATGGCCAAGTAAATCAAAGTTATCTGTTAATGATGAAATCGGTTTATAAAATTGAGAGTCCTCAATTGTTGTTTGTGTAGGTGGAACAGAAAAAAATTCTGGTTCTGTTTTTGCACACTCACAAGAATGAACATAAAGAAAAGCCATTATGATTATTCAAATATATATGCTATAGATCGTGATTCCTTACATGAGTGTTTCGTGGTCTTCTCTATCTTCTTTGTCTTATTTCTTTTCACCTTGAGGACTTTACTCTTCTTCTTTTTCCCTTTACGGACCTGTTTTTTTTGCTTTATTGACTTTTCTTACAGAGCGTTTTCTTCTCTTTTGAGAACTGATGTTCTCTAAGCGACTGTCAAAGGACAACTGTTGATTTGGCGATGAACCTAGTGGTATATGTTCCGAGCCGCTCATCAATCTATCAATTTTTTTCAGCGGCTTTTCGTTTTAAATTTCGTCCAGACTGTCGAAAACGAGCTCGAGCAGATTCTTTGAATGGAACGCCATGATCAAGGACATCATCGGCAATATTCAAACCTGACTTCAAAGGTTCTTTACCTATAATTTTTGCACCACTTTCCAGAAAAAGTAGAACAGATTTAAATAAGCCTCATAAAAAACTGCTGATGCCATGACCGCGCTGAGTGGGGGTTCCAATGTAAATTCGACTAATACCACTGTACCCACCACGCCCAAATCCGCCTTGTGAAATATTATAGGTAATTTCTTGATACATGTTTATCTTAATTTTCTGAAATGTAACGTTACGGTCAACGTGCCGTGTTCAAATGGTATAGCTCAGCCAAATTCATTTCTTATATCTATTTCTATTGTACGAATATCTGCCTTTAAAATGGGGATATAGCGCATCGTTGAAAACGATTTTATCCGCATTGAACTATATGTATAATTATGCATGTCAAGGGGCACAATGCATAATAATGGCGTCTATATATTACCTCTTTCATAATTCTTACGAATATCTGTGTAAACAAATAACCTACACGGGATAGACGCATACATGTTTGCTGGCCGTGTACTTTTTAGAAGCGACAATAACACAGGTTTATCTCCAGCTGAAAATCCAAGAATCTGTTGGAGATATGGTGATAACTGAACTAGGTAAGCACCGTTACAGCTGTCCTCGCAAACCATTGTAGCTTCTATATAGCCGCCAGGGATCATCTCCAATTTTATATGCTCACTGATAATGATGAGCTTATTCAACTCAACGATTAGAAAATCGTGGCTTTGATACACACCCGAGGACAAGCGGGTTGCATAATTTTCAGCATTTTTTAAATTATAAACATCAGTAACTTTTACGTTGGAAAAATCTAAAAGATCGACATTATGTATGAGCGTGCATAAAACTGTAGCATGTTTTACAGGTAAATTCAGAAAATTCATTGGAATACTCATTTCTTCTGGAGACACACCCCACTCGCCAGTTAATTTAAGAGGCTGATATAACTGCGTATAATCGTTGCTAGTTGGTAAATTTTCTTTAAATTCAAGAGAAAGAAACTATAGATAAGTATTATAATCTTTTTGCAATTCAGCATAATAAAATATTTTTTTTCAGAAACGTGTATCACTCATGCGATGTAAAGTACGAAGGAATCTTTCACGAAAACAGTTTTACGACAACCTGTAGGGCCACAAACAATTGAAGTCCAAGGATGTTTCCAGCATGGATCCATAATTATAAACGTCCCCTAATAAAAAGTGACTACTATTTGTATGTTATACAAGTTTTAAAGAGATATGCAACATTACATGGCCGTCAGCATCTTTTTGTTGACGGTCATCATAGGCCTTATCACCATGGTTATATGATCTCTTAGAACGGGCTCTGAACAGCCTGAATTTTTTCTTGATGATAAATTAATATAAAGGAAGAGCATTAGTAGAGACTACGCTTTCATAGAGGTCGAAGCAATAAAACTGCTATTTAAAAATGTTTCAATTGGTGATAAACAGCTTTCTTAAATTTATAAAGTACATCGTGCAGTGTATGTGGTGAATACTCAATATTTGCTGTGATGACCAAACTGTACTAAAATATCAGCAAAATTTAATTATTTTCTGGCTGATTTAAGAGCAAAAAATTTACGGCAGTGTGAGGTGTCCATTTATCGGAACTTGAAGTGTGATAATCTAACAAAAAAGGCCGTTTTTGTGATCATTATAAAAAAAAAACGTCGATTAATACATGATCACTATCATTTGGTGCGGAACTTTCCGTTTTTTACCTGGAATATTCAGGGTGATGAAGACGTAGCCGATGTTAAATGAACTGCCATCGAGTGCGAGCTGGCCATGAGAAAGATGTATGAACACAAAACGATCACGAGGAATAACCTTGAATATGATCGTTGCAAACGTAAGAATTTTTAAACATTAGTTTTAATCTCAATTTTGTTAGTATAAAAATATGTACTGAAGATTTATATAATTTAGCATTCGTCAGAATTTTTGGGAAAGAATATAATATTTCTTTTCTTAAGAGAAACAAATATTTACAATGTAGAAACATCTACTGCTGTATTTCCAAACATAATTCTTCAATCGCCAGTGCCTGAAGAGCTTCAAAGTGCGTGCATTTTATAACTACTATTTAGCTGTAAAAATATCTTTCATTATTCGACATAGCTACGTCAAACGCGACTCCTTTCATGATTGCTTTGTTAGCGCTTGTGCGTTATCTTCGTGATCGATCATCTGCGATTGCTCGGTTTTATTCTGAGTCTAGACTTAAACGATGGAATATTTTATCATGCCCGTGTTTATTCAGACTATTTGGATGCATTATATTACTTGTGTCATGTCGTTTATTAGCCCGTGCACATACACTCGGTTTGTTAACAGCAAATTTTACGATTATGCATACAGCCGCTAAAGCTTTAATGTGCAGTATTAAAGGAACTGCCACGTGTGTTTTGCCTTTTCTGAGTTATTATAGTAAGATGTTCTTAATTTATTATGTACCAGTTAAATTATGTACATTTCTAAAAGGCTTTGTATTACAGAGCGGCAATACAAATATGTCATCTCAGCATCTGATTGAAAGAGTTTGAAAGTTTTAAAGAAACATTCGTAAAATTCACAATAGAGGCAAAAAAATATTTTAAAAATACCAGTTCAGATCGGAATGATACAGTTGAAAATACAAGTCATGATAATGGCTGTGTGAAGTTGGCGGCCAAAGTGGGGAAAAAATTTTTTAAAAATAGCAAATTATAGCAAAAAATGCGTACATTATTGTACCCTAACTATTTTTTTTGTACCTTTTTTGTTTGGAAGATATTTCGGAAAAAACATGTTTTTTTGAAAAAAAAAGCATTTTCTCAAAATTTTTTTGGCATTAAAAGGGTGCAAACGATTGTACCCTTAGAGAACATGATTGTACCGTTAGAAAAATTCTAGAATTATTGACCAAGCGGTACATGATTAACAGGGAACAAGTTAACTGCATCAAAACTACGTGTCTATTGGAGAATTCCGGATACATTGACCCGTTAATGACAGAAAGCGGGAAGAATATAGTTGTACCATATCTACTCACATAGACGAATACTGTACTGGGTCTAAACAGTTCATTAATTATAGATATTAAATGAATCAATCTAATTGTAGTTAAACCATAATAATCGTGGAATTATTAATAACGTATTTTTGCTGGGGAAGTAAAAGGTTTAAGTCTAGTACTGCATCATCTCCTACGAAACAGTAAAATTATGCTGCTTCAGAAAACTTTGTACAAACACCACGTTTCTCGAAAAAAGCCTTATCGCACATCGATAACAGAAAAAAAAGGACATCAAAAACTTATTTTCTGAACAAAAGTACAAGTTTCAAATCCAATTTGTTTTGTCTATTACTAGCAACAAACATCCTACTACTTGAGTATACTAGTACGAACGTACATACTCATCGACATAGCTCAGATGCAGTTAAATTGAAAAAATTAAGACGATTGATAATAAATTGTTTATTTAAGAAGTGACAGGTTTATGCGTCGCACTTTCTTGTCTGCTAACAAAACTAAACATTGTACCTCCTCTAAACAGCGAGTACAAACATAAATTCTCATTGAAACGGCCGTGTTACACTTCCATAATAGAACAAAATGCAATCGTTGATAGCACATTTTCTGAATGAATGTGCACTATTCAGACAAATCTGTTTTTTTATCTACTAACGATTACAAACATTGTACGATTTGGATGCAACTGGTACAAACGTTAATACTCGTTGACATAGCCTGAATGCAGTTCAGCCGGGAGAAAGATGAAAACTGATAATAATTGATTGTTTTCTAAGAAAAATATTGATAACGCCTCTCGCTTAAACATCTACTAACAGAATTAAACATCGTACCTACGCTAAATAGCTGGTACAAAGATGAATTCTTTTTAAAACGGCCTTATTTCACTTACATAATGAAAAAATATGCAATTGTCGATTGCACATTTTGCTAAGTGTATGTGAACTATTCAGACAAAATTTTTTTTTGTCTACTAACGTTTACAAATATCGTACGATTAAAAGGCATTCGGTACAAACGTTAATACTCATTAAAACAGCCTTATTTCACTTACATAATGAAAAAATATGCAATTGTCGATAGCTCAGTTTCGGAATGAATGTGCACTATTTAGACGAAATTTTTTTTTCGTCTACTAACGATTACAATTATTGTACGATTTGGAGGCAACCTTATCACACCCCTATCAATTTTTTTTTTCATAAAACAAAAATTTATCTTAATGATTTTTTTTTTTGAGATTCAAATAGAGGAATGTTATTAAATATATAAATGAAATAGAAATCGCTTATGAAAGTACATCATTTAAAATTGTATGTTACGGGAGATTCGAACTTATGACCTCTAGTTTCGTAGTAACGTCCGTCGCCTAAACCGACTCGGCTATCGGCTTATTGAGATATGTTTCACTATTTTCATTATTTGAGCGTATATATGTATATAGTTTTCTGAATTACTAATATCAATCATACATGCAATTCAAATAGGAAAATTATAAAGCACTTCATTACATAACTGAGAAAAATGTATGTATAAAAAATATTTCTTTCACAAATATAATATATTTGTATACAAGTTTATGCCAATATAGAAAATTAAAGTTGTATGAAAATAGTTTATTTATATTTAATGAGGGCAAAATATCTGAAAGTATTTTTGTTTTTAAAATGATTTAATTATAAAATTTGGAAAAAATATTGTTAATTATTATTAGTCTTCATTGTGAAACTTACATATGTTAACATATGTTCCTAATAGTTTACTGATAAGTCAATTTTCTATTAATATAATCATATATAATAATAATTACGCCAGGATGTAAATAGGCTGATTGAGAGTTTTTCTATAACAATTACGATAAGGTAATCACAGCAGCTACTGATCGGGATGAATAGGATTTTCCCTAGAAAAGTTTTATATGTGTTGCAGCTTGGAAATAACTATGGAAGTTGAACCCTATCAGTTTTAAACTAGTAGTGAACTAGTCTAAAACTTGCTGTAGTACCTTATATATGAAAAAACTCTATTATGTTACTGATTCCCAACATCGCTAATAGGGATAACGTTGATGAATTTAGGATTATCAATACATTACTTATAATTGAAGAGGTAGTAGAGGAAGTAGCAGAAAATCAATTATTAGAGTTTTTTGATAGAAATAACATTCTTAAAAGTCAACAGTGAGGATTCAGAAGCAAGCATTTGTGTGAACCATACTTAATGATGTCTTAAGTAGATGGAGAAGGGTTTTTGATAAGGGTGGTATGGTTAGAGTTTTTTTTAATGATTTTGAAAAGGTAATTAATACGATTAATAGGAAGATTCTTCTAGAAAAAATGTTTA